>NC_058403.1:27075779-27144184 GCF_002201575.2 Neomonachus schauinslandi | reverse complement strand
ATATATATATATATATATATATATATATATATATATATATATATATACCACATCTTCTTTATCCATTCCTCTGTCGATGGACATCTTGGCTCTTTCCACAGTTTGGCTATTGTGGACATTGCTGCTATAAACATCAGGGTGCACGTACCCCTTCGGATCCCTACATTTGTATCTTTGAGGTAAATACCCAGTACTGCAATTGCTGGGTCATATGGTAGCTCTATTTTCAACTTTTTGAGGAACCTCCATACTGTTTTCCAGAGTGGCTGCACCAGCTTGCATTCCCACCAACAGTGTAGGAGGGTTCCCCTTTCTCCGCATCCCCGCCAACATCTGTCGTTTCCTGACTTGTTAATTTTAGCCATTCTGACTGGTGTGAGGTGATATCTCACTGAGGTTTTGATTTGGATTTCCCTGATGCCGAGCAATGTTGCACACTTTTTCATGTGTCCGTTGGCCATTTGGATGTCTTCTTTGGAAAAATGTCTGTTCCTGTCTTCTGCCCATTTCTTGATTGGATCATTTGTTCTTTGGGTATTGAGTTTGATAAGTTCTTTATAGATTTTGGATGCTAGCCCTTTAGCTGATATGTCATTTGCAAATATCTTCTCCCATTCTGTCGGTTGTCTTTTGGTTTTGTTGACTGTTTCTTTGGCCGTGCAAAAGCTTTTTATCTTGATGAAGTCCCAGTAGTTCATTTTTGCCCTTGCTTCCCTTGTCTTTGGCGATGTTTCTAGGAAGAAGTTGCTGCAGTTGAGGTCAAAGAGGTTGCTGCCTGTGTTCTCCTTTAGGTTTTTGATGGACTCCTGTCTCACATTTAGGTCTTTCAACCATGTTGAGTCTATTTTTGTGTGTGGTGTAAGGGATGGTCCAGTTTCATTCTTCTGCATGTGGCTGTCCAATTTTCCCAACACCATATGTTGAAGAGACTGTCTTTTTTCCATTGGACATTCTTTCCTGCTTTGTCGAAGATTACTTGACCATAGAGTTGAGGGTCCATTTCTGGGCTCTCGATTCTGTTCCATTGATCTATGTGTCTGTTTTTGTGCCAGTACCATAATGTCTTGATGATGACAGCTTTGTAGTAGAGCTTGAAGTCCGGAATAGTGATGCCACCAGCTTTGCTTTTCTTTTTCAACATATTTCTGGCTATTCAAGGTCTTTTCTGTTTCCATGCAAATTTTAGGATTATTTGTTCCATTTCAAGTTGATGGTATTTTGATAAGGATTGCATTAAATGTGTAGATTGCTCTAGGTAGCATTGACATCTTCACAATATTTGTTCTTCCAATCCATGAGCATGGAACGTTTTTCCATTTCTTTGTGTCTTCCTCAATTTCTTTCATGAGTATTTTATAGTTTTCTGAGTACAGATCCTTTGCCTCTTTGGTTAGATTTATTCCTAGGTATCTTATGGTTTTGGGTGCAATTATAAATGGGATCAACTCCTTAATTTCTCTTTCTTCTGTCTTGTTGTTGGGGTATAGAAATGCCACTGATTTCTGTGCATTGATTTTATATCCTGCCACTTTACTGAATTCCTGTATGAGTTCTAGCAGTTTTGGGGTGGAGTCTTTTGGGTTTTCCACATAAAGTATCATATCATCTGCAAAGAGTGAGAGTTTGACTTCTTCTTTGCTGATTCTGATGCCTTTTATTTCTTTTTGTTGTCTGATTGCTGTGGCTAGGACTTCTAATACTATGTTGAATAGCAGTGGTGATAGCTGACATCCCTGCCATGTTCCTGACCTTAGGGGGAAAGCTCTCAGTTTTTCCCCATTGAGAATGATATTTGCTGTAGGTTTTTCATAGATGGCTTTTATGATATTGAGGTATGTACCCTCTATCCCTATACTCTGAAGAGTTTTGATCAAGAAAGGATGTTGTACTTTGTCAAATGCTTTTTCTGCATCTATTGAGAGGATCATATGGTTCTTGTTCTTTCTTTTATTAATGTATTGTATCACATTGATTGATTTGCAGATGTTGAACCACCTTGCAGCCCAGGGATAAATCCCACTTGGTCGTGGTGAATAATCTTTTTAATGTACTATTGGATCCTATTGGCTAGTACTTTCGTGAGAACTTTTGCATCCATGTTCATCAAGGATATTGGTCTATAATTCTCCTTTTTGATTGGGTCTTTGGTTTTGGGATCAAGGTAATGGTGGCCTCATAAAATGAGTTTGGAAGTTTTCCTTCCATTTCTATTTTTTGGAACAGTTTCAGAAGAACAGGTATTAATTTTCTTTAAATGTTTGGTAGAATTCCCCTGGAAGCCATCTGGCCCTGGGCTTTTGTTTGTTGGGAGATTTTTGATGACTGCTTCAATTTCCTTAGTGGTTATAGGTCTGTTCAGGTTTTCTATTTCTTCCTGGTTCAGTTTTGGTAGTTGATACATCTCTAGGAATGCATCCATTTCTTCCAGATTATCTAATTTGCTGGCATATAGTTGCTCATAATATGTTCTTATAACTATATTTCTTTGGTCTTGGTTGTGATCTCTCCTCTTTCATTCATGATTTTATTTATGTGGGTCCTTTCTCTTTTCTTTTTGATAAGTCTGGCTGGGGGTTTATCAATCTTATTAATTCTTTCAAAGAACCAGCTCCTAGTTTCGTTGATTTGTTCTACTGTTCTTTTGATTTCTATTTCATTGATTTCTGCTCTGATCTTTATTATTTCTCTTCTTCTGCTGGGTTTAGGCTTTATTTGCTGTTCTTTCTCCAGCTCCTTTAGGTGTAGGGTTAGGTTGTGTATTTGAGACCTTTCTTGTTTCTTGAGGAAGGTTTGTATTGCTATATACTTTCCTCTTAGGACGGCCTTTGCTGCATCCCAAAGATTTTGAACAGTTGTGTTTTCATTTTCATTTGTTTCCCTGAATTTTTTTAATTCTTCTTCAATTTCCTGTTTGACCCATTCATTCTTTAGTAGGATGCTCTTTAGCTTCCATGTATTTGAGTTCTTTCCGACTTTCCTCTTGTGATTGAATTCTAGTTTCAAAGCATTGTGGTCTGAAGAGATGCAGGGAATGATCCCAATCTTTTGGTACAGGTTGAGACCTGATTTGTGACCTAGGATGTGATCTATTCTGGAGAATGTTCCATGGGCACTAGAGAAGAATGTGTATTCTGTTGCTTTGGGATGGAATAGTCTGAATATATTTGTGAAGTCCATTTGGCCTAGTGTGTCATTTAAAGTCTTTATTTCCTTGTTGATCTTTTGCTTAGACGATCTGTCCATTTCAGTGTGGGGGGTGTTAAAGTCCTCTACTATTATTGTATTGTTGTCGATGTGTTTCTTTGCATTTGTTATTAATTGGCTTATATAATTGGTTGCTCCCATGTTAGGGGCATAGATATTAACAATTGTTAGATCTTCTTGTTGGACAGACCCTTTAAATAGGATATAGTGTCCTTCCTCATCTCTTAGTATAGTCTTTGGTTTAAAATCTAATTGGTCTGATATAAGGATTGCCACCCCAGTTTTCTTTTGGTGTCCATTAGCATGGTAAATGGTTTTCCAACCCCTCAGTTTCAATCTGGGGGTGTCTTTGGGTCTAAAATGAGTCTCTTGCAGATAGCATATCAATAGGTCTCGTTTTTTTGTTGTTGTTTTTAAAGATTTTATTTATTTATTTGACAGAGAGAGACACAGTGAGAGAGGGAACACAAGCAGGGGGAGTGGGAGAGAGAGAAGCAGGCTTCCTGCTGAGCAGGGAGCCAATGTGGGGCTCAATCCCAGGACCCTGGGATCATGACCTGAGCCGAAGGCAGATGCTTAATGACTGAGCCACCCAGACACCCCGATGGGTCTTGTTTTTTCATCCAATCTGATACCTTGTGTCTTTTGATTGGGGCATTTAGCCCATTTACATTCAGGGTATCTACTGAAAGATATGAATTTATTGCCACTGTATTGCCTATAAGGTGACTCTTAGTGATTGTCTGTGTTCCTTTCTGGTCTATGTTACTTTTAGGCTCTATCTTTGCTTAGAGGACCCCTTTCAATATTTCTTATAGAGCTGGTTTCGTTTTGCAAATTCCTTTAGTTTTTGTTTGTCCTGGAAGCTTTTTATCTCTCCTTCCATTTTCAATGACAGCCTAGCTGGATATAGTATTCTTGGCTGCATATTTTTCTCATTTAGTGCTCTGAATATATCATGCCAGTCCTTTCTGGCCTGCCAGGTCTCTGTGGATAGGTCTGTTGCCATTCTAATGTTTCTACCATTGTAGGTTACATATCTCTTCTCCCGAGCTGCTTTCAGGATTTTCTCTTTGTCTCTGAGACTTGTAAGTTTTACTATTAGATGTCAGGGTGTTGACCTACATTTATTGATTTTGAGAGGGGTTCTCTGTGCCTCCTGGATTTTGATGCCTATTTCCCTCCCCAAATTAGGGAAGTTTTCTGCTATAATTTGCTCCAATATACCTTCTGCCCCCCTCTCTCTTTCTTCTTCTTCTGGGATCCCAATTATTCTAATGTTGTTTTGTCTTATGGTATCACTTATCTCTCAAATTCTGCCCTCGTGATCCAGTAGTTGTTTATCTCTCTTTTTCTCAGCTTCTTTATTTTCCATCATTTGGTCTTCTATATCACTGATTCTCTCTTCTGCCTCATTTATCCTAGCAGTTAGAGCCTCCATTTTTTATTGCACCTCATTAATAGCCTTTTTGATTTCGACTTGGTTAGATTTTAGTTCTTTCATTTCTCCAGAAAGGGTTTCCCTAATATCTTCCATGCTTTTTTCAAGCCCAGCTAGTATCTTTAAAATCGTCATTCTGAACTCTAGGTCTAACATCTTACTAATGTTCATATTGATTAGGTCCCTGGCAGTCGGTACTGCCTCTTGTTCTTTTTTTTGAGGTGATTTTTTCTGTCTTGTCATTTTGTCCAGAGGAGACTAGATGAATGAGAGAACAAAATGCTAACAGGGTAACAATGACCCCAGAAAAATATACGCTAAACAAATCAGAAGAGACCTGAAACCGGGGGAAAAGAAAGGGAAAGGAAGAAAAAAGAAAAAAAAGATAAAAAAACAACATACAAACAAACAAACAAAAAACAGAACATGATCAAATATGATCAGGCTGGTGCATAGATCAGTGCCACACACTAGATTTTGGGCGTATTTTGGTCTGTTAGAAGAAAGTCCCTCCCAAAATTTTAAAGAAAGAAAAGCTTATATATGTACAAAAATAAGGGTAAATACAATGAAGGGATGGAATATGACTGAGAGATGAAAATTATAAAAGATTTTATAAAAGGAATTGATAAGAAGTTGGTTGAAAAAAGAAAGAAGAGGATTAAAAAAAAAAAGGAAAGAATGTGATCAGGCAGGAGACTAGAACAAAGCCATACACTAGAGATTTAGGGTATATTTTGGTCTGCTAGAAGAAACTGTATCCCAAAATTTAAAGAGAGAACAACATATATATATATATATATATATATATATATATATATATATATATATATATATATATACACACACACACACACACACCGAAAATAAGGTTAACTACTCTGAAGGGATAGAATATGACTCTAAAAATGAAAAATAAAAAAGAGTTTTTTAAAAAGGGATTGATAAGATGTTGGTTGAAAAAAGGAAAAAGAAAAATTCAAAAAAAGAAAAAGAAAATGAAAAAAAATTAACTTTGAAAGACTAAAGAATCATGGGAAAAAAGCCATGAATTCTATGTGCAGTATTCCCCTAGTGCTGGCATTCTGCCCTTCTCATTGATCGGTAACCTTGGTCTTGGCTGGCTGTTCTCACTGATCTTCTGGGGGAGGGGCCTGTCACAGTGGTTCCCAAATGTCTTTCCCGGAGGCGGAATTGCCCGGTCCTTGCCAGGGGCCGGGCTAAGTAATCTGCTCGGGTTTGCTCTCGGGAGCTTTTGTTCCCAGCAAGCTTTCCATACAGCTTTGGAGGACGAGAGTGAAAACGGCAGCCTCCCAATCTCCACCCCAGAGGAGCCGAGAACTTGGGGCCCCACTCCTCAGTGAGCCCCCAGAGAAAAGCAGTCAGTCACTCCCGTCTTCCCGGTCTCCGGCCGCACTCCGTGCTCACCTGGCCTGTGACCAAGCATTTCTATCTCTGGCACCCAACTCAGTATGGAGTCTCCAAACCCAGCAGATCCCTGCGGTGCACTCCTGCGCTGCTCCTCCAAGGGGAGGAAGGGGAGTCTCCCCAGATCTGCTGCCTGTTGGGTCCCTGCTGGAAGAGTAGTGGCCCAACTGTGCCTCAGATCATGGTTTATGGCAACCCCGAGCTGAGAGCCCACTCCTCGGCTCTGTCTCTGCAGTCGGCTTCCCCGCTCTGATACCCAAGAGCTCTGCCGCACTCAGGCACCCCCGGTCTTTCTGTGACCCCGAGGATCCTGAGACCACACTGTCCCAGCGAGGGCTCCACCCCCGGCTTAGCCACTGGAGCGACGTCCCTCAGCGGAGCAGACTTCTAAAATTTCCGCTTTTGTGCTCTGCGGCTCTATCACTTGCCAGTAGGGGCCGATGGAGGCTCCCTCCCCCCCCACCCCGACCCCCATCTATCTTCCTGAATATCACCTCGGATTCACTTCTCTGCACATCCTACCTTCCACAAAGTGTTTGCTTTTCTGTTCAGAGAGTTGCTGCTTTTCTTTTCTTCGATCTCCTGTTGAGTCCATAGGTGTTCAGAATGGTTTGATCCCTATTTGGCTGAATTCCTGGGACCAGATGAAATTTAGGTCTCCTACTCCTCCACCATCTTGCTATAAACTTTCATCTGTCATCTTTAAACAATCTGCCCCACATACGAAACCAACCTTTGTTATCCTTCCTCTCCACGTAGCCTGAACACAGTACTGTCCTTTGCATGTTTCACATGCATGGGCTTCTTATATTAAAGGTTCAACTACCTCACATGCTCTCCATAGATCTGCTTCACTCCTTTGCCTATATGGCCCTTAGTGATTACAGCTCCTGCCATCTTTCTCACACATCCTGTAACATCTGAGCTTACCAGAAACCCTTCTATATCACTACCCCAATGCCTTTAGTACATCTTTTTCCCTTACAATTTTGAGAGTGTTCTCTCAAATTTTCACTTTTGTGGTTTTTCTTTCTCCAGCCATTTTCTCTTTTAAATGTCTCTCTATAAAATCTGAACTTCCTTAGGACTGTTTTTCAAAAGCTCATATTATATGACTATCTTCTATATTTCTTAGCTATCAGATACATGCAATAGAACAGTCACATTCTTCCAACATTCCGGTTTTTTCCACAGGAAGCTTGAGTTAAAGAGAAACTACCTGAACTGAGTTAAAATCTTGGCTTTTCCACTTAAGTGGTTAAAGAAATGACTTAACTTCCCCCAAGTCTGATTTCATGTAAATAAAATGATGATACAAATATCTGCTTCATAAACTGTGAAACTAAATGATGGTGTGTATGTGTGTGTGTGTGTACTACCTCACTCTCATTTTTTTTCCAAACATGTTAAGGTTTGAAATGTCAAAATGTAAAGTTCTTCAAAAAAATAGGAGTTACAAATTCAATTGGACATAATGATCCAGCCTGTCACTGAACTCTCTGCGGCCTGTAGCCTTCTCCCTTCAAGCTACCATGAAGCCCACTCAGGTAGTTCAAAGTGTGTTTGTGTGGCAAAGTCCACATTGGCCACATTCTCTCAGGACCTTGGGAAGGTCAGACTCTCCAGAGGCAGGTCCCCTCTGCAAGCATGGAAACATCTTTGAAAGTTGCAATATTTAATCTGTGGTCCTGCTTGGCTTTTCCCTGTGTCATTTCAAGTGAACAGTCTATTATACAATTTAGATTTTTTTTTTTTTTTTTTTCCTTTCCCAAGAAGAGAGATCCCTCTAGTGGTTTGAGTGAGTCTCGATTTTTCAGTGAGCAAAGGAGAACAGGGAGAGAGAGCATGTTTAATTCCTATGAGCTGTCGAGTTGATGAGCTGGGAGGAGAGAGGTGAGCTGCAACAGTCAGACAAGTCAGACACAAAGAAGCATGCCCTAATGGGATCCCTTTCTTTGTTATGCAGGCAGCAATCAAGGAATTTTATAGACCTGTAGAGCCCTGTTAGATCCTTGCCACTGATCTATTAGGATGTTTCTGATATCATTTATGATTTATCGCTTCCTCAATCCCATTTCAGCTCACCTCTCTCTTATCTGCACTGTTTGGGGATTATGGGAATTCCTCTCATATAATTGCCAAGTCCGCATACAGCATCCTGCGCATAATTCTAGATGGAAGTCGGTGAGGATTAAGAGTTGGTTATCATTCTTATTTTTGTGTTAAAAAAAATAGTCAAGAAAACCCATGTTCATTTCCAGTTTTGTGGTTTTTAGTTCATTAGGATGAGAGGAGAGGGTGATGGGGTCATTTTCTATCCCTTCAATTCTGATGAAACAGCTGGAGAGATTAAAAAAAATCATTCTGCAGAGTCAAAACCAATTAAAAGAGGAATGCCAGCAACCTGCAATGATGCACATTTAAAAAAAATGATGCCTGAGATTTAATTGGATAAATAAAATCAGTTCATCTTTGAATAATATTTGAACCAATTATTTCACTGCAGACATTTTGGCAAAGTCGCTGCCATGTTTGGCATTCAGTCTTCAAATGGTCACTTGGTTTAGCCCAAGCAAGCACTTCTGTCTCCTGCAACTACACGTCCCCTTCACAGTGGCCAAGGGGAAGATCTTAGAAGGAGTGACAGATCCACAGTTCTGATCCACTGGTTCCTGAAGTGACCCAGGCAAACAGAAAAGAAAAATCTCCCATGTCCCCATGTCCGTGGGACCTTTGTGTAACAGCGGAGCTGCCTCAAGTATCCCAGATAAAGAGATTAAGCATTGTTCATGCAAATTATCACTTATCTAAAAACTACAGTCATCGGTTACAGAGCATTGTTTGGATGCTGTGGCAATAAATCATCTTTGTGAGTTAATGTGTTGAAACGTATATTGTCCTTCCATATAAGCAATCAACAGCAATGCTGGGGTTTTTTGTTTTTTGTTTTTTGGTTTTTTTTTTTGTTCGACAGCAAACTCCTGGTCCCTGGGAAATTTAGAGAGCAAAATATGTCAATGTCACGGTATGTGTTTCAGAAATTCCCATTTCTCCTTCTTCAGTTCATGTTGAATGAATAAACGGCAGGCAGACACAAAGAAGCAAACTGGCTTAATTCCAAACCAGGTAACCTGTGATTACATTAGTTGGAGGATGGATATGAAGCTACAAAGGCCACTACATGATGTCCAAATTTTATATTTTAGCTACATTACAAATTAATCCCAGGGACGCCTGGATGGCTCAGTGGGTTAAGCGTCTGCCTTCAGCTCAGGTCATGATCTCAGGGTCCTGGGATCAAGCCCCGCATCGGGCTCCCTGCTCAGCAGGGAGTCTGCTTCTCCCTCTCCTTCTGCCCCTCCCCACTGCTCCGGCTCTCTCACTCTCTCTGACAAATTAAATAAATAAAATCTTTAAAAAAAGACAAATAAAACCCAAATCAATCCTATAGCCCACCCTGATGATTCAACCTTCTTTTTGAAGCATTGTTATCTGATACATTTGCTTTGTCCCCATTATTTTAGTCATAAAATATCCACCTCATAATAAAATGTTCAATACCCTCAAAGTCCACAGGGGAAAACTGACACATGAGGTTCCCAAACAAGAGGCTAGATGGGTTCTATGAGTCTTCTCCATTCTAGGAGAAGGATGGTGATACTATGAGGAGGTCACAAGCTTCGGTATCATTTATTTATTTAACAAACAATATTGAGCACTCGTGACGATTCATACTCTGTCAACTTCGCGGAGGTGGAACAGCATTTCCCAGAATTCTCCTCACTGTATATACGATTTCAAGGTAGTGTGAACCACAAGTGACATTTGGGTAATACCTGAGAGATGGAAGTGAAACAGCAGCTTTTTTTTTTTTTTTAAATACTTGGAAGATCTCTGCAGGTTCTCTACTAGGCACTACTGAAACTCACACCCACTGTCCAGGCGCTGGCTTACCGTGAAGCTGTGGGGCAGATCCCAGCCTGCCCCTCCTCCTGCTCCCATCAGCTATCCCTTTCCACTTTCCCTACTCCTGTAATGGGTGAATGTATAGTTCTGTGACGAAGGGCTCAAGTTTCCATTACAGGTCACCCGCAACATCAAAATTGGAGTCTGACACGGGTTCGAGTCCATTCTTATGAGCTCCAGCCTCAAACTCATGGGTTCCAGCGTGTCCCTGCTCTTTACCGCTTCACCTCCTTCTTTTCTTCCCAGGTGCCTGCCTTTCTAATTCCGACATAAAGACAACAGACGTTGATAGCCTATTTAACTAGCTCCCACAATTCCATAGGTCAACTCTCTATAATAAAGTCCTTATTCTATATCACTCCTATAGTTCTGTTCCTCTCTGAACCCTGATGGTATAGTGCTTACTGTGAACATACCATTACAACTGGTAATAGGGGATTTTAGTAAATCTAGTAAAGAAGACTATTAGTTTTCTAGGGCTTCCATAACAAAATACCGCAGGCTAAGCAGCTTAAGCAACAGAAATTTATTTTATTACAGTTCTGGAGGCCAGAAGTCCAAGATCAAGGTGTCAGCAGGCTTAGTTTCTCCTGAGGCCTTTCTCCTTGGCTTGTAGATGGCTGTCTTCCCGCTCTGTCTTCATCTGGCCTTTCCCTTGTGCATGTGCTTCTCTGGTATATCTTTCTCTTCTTACAGGACACCAGTCCTACTGGATTAGGCCCTCACTCTTATGACCTCATTAACCTTAATTACCTCTTGAAAGGCCCTAGTTCCAAATACAGTCACATTGGGGGTTAGGGCTTCAATAGATGAATTTGTGGGGAACACAATTCAGTCCATAACCAAGAAATAAGTACACCGGAAATTGTTATTCCATGTGAAAAATGCTAGGTGGAATTCTAGAATGCCAAGGAAAGCCACAGTTCTGGGATTGTGAGTTCAGAGATAGGATGATTATATAATGTATCACCCAAAATGGGACACTTATGAACATGGAAGTGTGCCCTAAAGATAAACAGACACTGGTTGATCTTCATCAATAGCTGCTAAAGCCACAAAAGAACTGTCCTGGGAAACCAGGAGCCATAGACATTCTGTTCAGAGAAGACCTCAGGGTGGAAATAACATCTAAGGCAGGACCTACAGAGGAGTAGAAGTCAAGGAGACGAAGACGAGCAGGTGGGCTGTATACTCTAGGTGCTCAGGCAGAAAGAACATAATGAGCAAAAAACAAAAAGCTGGAGACACAGTGGCATTTTAGGGGAACTACCAGAGATTCCACATGGCTGAAGTTTAGCAAGGGCAGGGAGCCAGATAAGAAGCAAGGTAAGCAGGATTCACAGGCTAAAGGGACACTTTGAGTCTGGACTTGGTTTGAAGGCAGGTGTGGGCCGTTACAAGTTTCAATCATGGCATAATCTGATTTACATTTTAGAAAGATCTCTCAGAAATTAGATCAAGACATGGTAGCTGTAACTGATAACACAGTCTTATACAATTGAAATCTGCTAAGAAATTAGAACTTAAGAGTTCTCACACACACACAAAAAGATAAATATGGGAAGTGATGGATGTGTTAAGTAACTGGGTGGGAGAAATCCTTTCACAACGTTCATGTATATCAAATTACCATGATGTACACTGTAAATATCTTACTGTTTCATTTGTCAATGATACCTTAATCAAGCTGAAATTTTTAAAAAAGAGAGAAATTAGATCAAGACAACAGACTCCTTCAGTTTCTGACTTTTTACCTTAGATACCTCTTTTCCCCCATGGGCAAAAGTATACTGTTTTAAAGACCAAATAAGTAACAGCTTTGGGAAACAATAAGAAATTCCATCTATAAATCAGAAATATGAAGGATCTGCAAAAAAACAGAAATCAAACAGGATCAGATAGACAAAGGAATTATAGTCAAGTGCACGAATCCCCAGCACCTGGAGCAAATAAGGAGCCAAGTTCAAAAGGCTCTCACTTCCCAAAAAGGGGGCAACTTAAGTGTCAATAACAATAGTAACTATAATTGAAACTTATTGTAAATAAGTTTCAGCCTGTAAGCCTATAATGATATTGTAATAAAACTAATTGGTTATGGGCGCCTGGGTGGCTCAGTTGGTTAAGCGACTGCCTTCGGCTCAGGTCATGATCCTGCAGTCCCGGGATTGAGTCCCACATCGGGCTCCCTGCTAGGCGGGGAGTCTGCTTCTCCCTCTGACCCTCCCCCCCTCATGCTCTCTCTCTCATTCTCTCTCTCTCTCAAATAAATAAATAAAATCTTTAAAAAAAAAAAAAACAAACTAATTGGTTACCAGTCAAGTGTATCAGTGAATTATTTTTAAAACTGTTAAATAAAGAATCAAGCTTTTTCTTTGCCTTTCCTATATGAACTGTACCAAAGAGTAACAAATACTAGATGAGGGAAAGTTTCTCTTTATAGAAATACTCCAGTAATAAATGAGGAATGAATGATTTAATTAGTGCATCACCATTTGAGGTAATGGAGGTAGGCATTGATCAGCAATAGCTGCTAAAGCCACAAAAGAAAAGCAACTAGACTTTAAATGCTTCCTAATGGAACATAAAACCACCTGTGAATTCATTCTGCTAAAAGAAAAAAAAAAGCTGAACTTGAATCCAATCAAACCTCCAGAACAATTACTAATGTATAGGAAATTTAAAACAACACAAGTTACAAACAGCAAAATTGACCTACATTTAAAAAGAAATGGAAAAAAGACTGTAGATTGGAAAAGTATTCTGGGACGTATCTATCAATTGCAATGTGTAAACTTTATTTATATCCTGATTTAAGGAAGTAAAGGGTAAGTCACAATTGTGATAGATATGCCCTCACTGCAAATCCAAACACTGACAGACTATGTGATCACTAAATATTTTGAGTGCGGTGAATTTATGAGGCGATACTTCTAGGGACTGGTTGCATACATAAGTCCAAAGCTCTTGAGACACATCTGGACTAGGGATATAAATGTGGGAATTGGAATCATCTAGAGATTCTCGCTTCACGGATGGAAGCTGGTGAGATACTAAGCTGTGTATAGAGTTCCTCATCCTCCGCACTATTGAGATTTGGGGACAGTGAATTCATTGTGGAAGGCTGTGTTGTCCACTGCAGGAAGTTAACTCCCTGCATGGGCTCTACCCAACTAGACGCCCCTAGAATTCTCCCACCCAGTTGTCACAAGTGGAAGTGTCTCCAGACATTACCCCAAATTTCCCTTGTTAGCATCACTAACGTAGAGTGAACAGAGAAGAGGGAGGAGAATGAGACCCCGGGGTATCAAAAAGATCTGTGATTAAATTACAACCCCACCAGGCCTTACTTTGTTCATCTGTAAAATGAAAACGATATCCTCTAATTCACTAAGCAGGTGTGCAGCAAGTATGTACTATGGAAGACCCTTCATTCATGAGAACGCACTTGACGTGCCTCCCTTCTTAAATGCCCATTACTATTGGCTTCCTTTTCTTTCCTTTCTCCTCCACAGCGCCTGGTCCAGTTTAGCTCCATGAAAACTCCAGAACACCACTGCTCTTTCTCTTGCGGCCAAAAACCCCCTGAGGTTTGACCTTGTAGCTATCGTGCTGAACCAACACTGCATCTGTGAAGCCCCTAACGCTCCCCCAGAAGTGGAATGTGAACGTCCACCTTCACCCTCTCCTGAACCCTCCGCACAAAGCTGCTTTCAAATAAGAGAGGCAAGTAAATAACCTCAAACGACAAACATGAGATACCGTTCTTTCTAGAGTCTAAAATGAGAGCCCACACGTGCACTTCCCAGAGCGCTCTCTTAATTGAAGAGACAACACAGATTCCCCAAAGCTCTTTGGATCAAAAACTAAAGAAAAATGCATGCTGGGGGTGAATGGAAAAGATTTGCCCAGGAGAATGTCATTCTGCCACAAAGGAGGCTGCATTTCCTACTTAGGCTTTGAGAAAAGTGTCTGAAGTTTAATGCTTTACCTCTGCTTACCCTACATGATTTCCTTTTTATTAATTAGGAGTTGTTAACTCTTTACTAACAACTTTACTGAGATATAATTCACACATTGTATAATTCAACCATTTCAAGTGGACAATGCAAAGGGTTTTAGCCTATTCACAGATGTGTGAAGCCATCACTGTAGCAATTTTAGAAGATTTTTATCACCACAAAGAGAAATTCCATACCACTTAGCCATCACCCCCCAAGCCCCCATTCCCTTAATCTTAAGCAACTATTTTCTGGTTTTGATTTCACTAATCTATTTTCTGTTTTTATAGATTTGCCTATGCTGGATATTTCATATAAATGGAATCATGTAGCCGTCCTGTTTCTGGTTTCTTTCACTTATGAAATTATGAAAAATACAATATTTTCAAGGTTCATCTGTGTTGCAGCTTATATCAGAATTTCATTCATTCCCTTTTAAGACAGAATAATATGTATAAATATAACATATAATAATATGTATGAATATAACATATTTTGTGTGTCCAGTTCATCAGCTGATGGACATTTGGGTTGTTTCCACCTTTTGGCTATTGTGAATAACGCTGCTATAAACATTTGTGTACAAGTTTTTGTGTGAGCACCTGTTTTCAGTTCTTTGTGGTATATGCCTAAGAGTAGAATTGCTGAGTCATCTGAGGATCAGCCAAACCGATTTTTACAGTAGCACAGGCATTAACCCTTACTCAAGAAAACAATTTTAGAAAGTAGGATAATGCTATTTCACACTCCGAAACAGGATACCGCTGCTCAGTTTGGTTGAGTACCTAAGTCGAGTCTCCAAAGAGAAGAAATGGTAGGTGTGTTAATACAGACAAGCAGTCATTTGGAAAGATTCTGCACTTATGACATTTTCTTATCTGTTTTCTTTATTAAAGGGTTTGTAGACTGACCTCATCAGCAAAACATTGCCTAAAACCTTGTTTCCATGGAGAAATGCAATCTGAGTTAAAATCAGAGTTCTAGAAAAATGCATTTTTCTGGTCTCACATATCACCTGGGGCCACTCAACCAGTAAGGCTCACCTTCCCTGTCTCACCAGGCAGCTTCAAAGGACTCTAGCAATCTGGAATTGTAAGCCTGACTAGGTAGATGGGATCCTTCTTTCTTCCTTTTCTTCTCAATCTAACAGGCTCTGGCTACCCACCAAACGTATCTTTGAAAGTTTATACACATACATCTAATCCTGGATGATTTCCACTTCTTTCCTCTGCTTCTTGCATGGGATCACAGACCCTGCATATATTAGAGATAGTCATCAGGCAAGTGTTCAATAATCAGGGAGCATCCTGATTCCAGGTAAATCTCTTAACTTGAGGTTATTCTAGTGTGGAAATCAACCACATATAAAAAGGAAAGTAATGTCTTCAACTAAAGCAACAACAGCTAACTGGCCTTGAGAGATCACTAAGTGGTGATCCAAGAACTCAAGGCCAAGGATTAGTAGTACAGTGAAATCATAAATAAAATAATGGCCTTGAGTTTGTAAAAATCAAAAATAGTGAGGTGAAATGCAAAGTAGGTCAGGGTATATGGATTAAGACAGAGGCTCTGAATCCTAGGGTGCCAGTGGGTGGTGTCACTCTTAGATGGTTCCCCCAAATCCCAGTCCCCAGTTTATATGTTTTATGTATTTCCTCCTCCTGAAGTACAGACCGAATCTGTGATTAGGAGGAGATATCAATCTGATTATGAGGTTACATTATATGACAAAGGTGAAAGGATTTTACAGATATAATTAAGGTTCTTAATCAGTTGGCTTTGGGTTGATTAAAAGGGAAATTATCCTGGGTGGGCCTGACCTAATCAAGTGAACCCTTAAGGCTGGCCTTCAAGCAGGAAGTTGCCATGTTGTGGGAAGGCCTATGAAAGGAGCCCTCTGGCCTGTGGAAAGCATCCTCTAGGAGCTGAGAGTAATCCCCAGCCAACAGCTTGCCAGAAAATGGGGACCTGAGTTATACAGCTGCAAGAAGATGAATTCTGCCAACAACCAGAGGAAGCTTGGAAGTCAATTTCCCTAGTTGAGCTCCCAGATAAGGGTGCAGCCAGCCAAGACCTTAATTTCACCCATATGAGATGCTGAGCAGGGAACCCAACTAATACATGCCAGATTCCGACCCTCGGGAACAGGGAGATAATAAATTAATGTTGTAGGATGCCATGTTTGTGGCAATTTGTTATGCAGCAGTAGAAAATGAATACACTGCCAAAGGCCACAGCATATGGTTCGTGCACCCTTTGTGCCCTAGGAGATCCTAGTGGCTTTGAAACACTGGGCAGGACCTGCCATATTCTTGGTATTCTATTTTCCTTTGGTGCAGTTATCCTTGACTTAGGCTTCATGTCTAAATAGCTCTTTGTCTACCTAT
The DNA here is from genome assembly GCF_002201575.2 of Neomonachus schauinslandi. Classification (NCBI taxonomy): domain Eukaryota; kingdom Metazoa; phylum Chordata; class Mammalia; order Carnivora; family Phocidae; genus Neomonachus; species Neomonachus schauinslandi. Next base: position 27,127,760 of record NC_058403.1, on the reverse strand, counting down.
CTTGTATGCACACCTTCTATAATTAAATGTGATAAATGTTTTCTGTTCCCATCTTGATGATGATACAATGATCTATACAAAGGATTTGCATGTTAATTTGTTTTGTCCTCTAAGGTAGAGTTCTAAACCCCAAAGCCTTGCAAATGCTTTTCTGCTTTGAATCCCAAGTTGCACTTATAAACGGAACTAGAAGTAGAAGAAATTAGAGACTGGCTACGGTGAGATTTGAAGTTCCTAGGGGAGTGGTAAACCTAACAGAAAACCTGCAGTTTGTCCGCATAATCACACAGATCATTTAGATGTGGGTGTTATTGTTTAGTTAGCCCAGAATTATATAGCGGCCTTAAGCAATTTTATTTTGGTGATTTCAGAGTACAGAGTGGTATCTATCTGTGTCATCTGATGGCAGCCGGAATCAAAATACATTGCAAGATAGATTCACAACCCTCTATTTCATTGCAGTGCCAGCACCAAATCTCCCCCATTTCATCCAAAGACAGATGGACAACAAATGTCCTTCTGTTATTGGTACACAGCTCAAACTGAATGGGATTTATCAGGATTTTACATCTAATCCCTCTTCTTAAGGGACTCTGGCTGTTAGCTTTGGCAGGGAAGAGAAGGGGAACCAGATGCTTGAATGCTGGAGGGCAGAGTTCTTAAGTTAAAAAACTTTTTAAATGACTTCCGTTTTCTTGTACTTGCAGGTGCCAATCTAAGCATGAGCACTTCCGATCAATATCAGTAGGTTTGAATTATGAATTAATCTCAATAGACAAGCCCTCCCCCTCCAGATAAACCCAAAATGTGCCAACTAAATCTTTAGTAACAGGCATATCTGTGCTTTTTACCCTGGAGAATAAAGCAAGTATGAGAATTTCTGAATAACAGTGATAAAAAAAAATGTATTCATGGAGTAGAACATTTTTATTTTAAAATTTCCGTAAAATGAATTCTCTCCTGGCATGGAATATCCGGCTTATGAACGTACTTGCAAAGCCTCCAGCTGTTCTCTTCATTTTCCCCCCATCACTTCCAACTAGCATCTTAAAAAGGCACAATAGGATTTTCCCAAATAATCACCAACACATGAGGAAATTACTTCTCCAGATCTAAAAACTCCAGCAAAGAATTTGTAGGGGATTACTATCTCATTTTCTAATAGTGCCCTATTCAGATGTAGCTACAACCACGCTACAGTTAGAGCAATAACTTTTTGTTGCCACGCTTCGGGGGTTATCCAGTTATCTTAACAACTGTCATGAAATTCTAAAAGAAAAATTAATTTAAATCTGCTCTCATAAAAAAAAAAAACTAACATGTATTTTGTTATTCTTAGGAGCTGAAATGGGAGGAGTCCTCAAATCAGAAATAGAAAATAAGGTATCATAATTGCAAAGGGTCTGGCTGTTCTAGACTAAAGACAATGACTCCCAAACATGACTGTTGATAAAAATTGCTTGGAAAGAGGTTTAAAATGCATATTCCCAGGTCCACACCGTACCTTCCGAATCAGAATTTCTGAGGTGGGATTGAGGATCTGCATTCATAAAGAAATCTCCAGCTATTTCTGATGTAGCTAGACTGTAAATTGGAGTTTAGGAACCACAAAAATTAGGAGCTATATCAATACATCTCATTGATTTGATAGAGTGTTAATTATAGTGTAATCTTGATAACAAGCTATTCTAACTACTTAAAAAGAGAGACTTTGGGTCTGAATCCTTGCAGTTAACTTCTCATTCTCCCAAGTTCCCAATGGGATGACCAGAGGAATTTGAAAATCCTGGAAAATTTGTATCAGCTCTGAATATCAGAAAAGGAAACCAAACTATTGTGGGAAAAGTCAAGGCATTTCTTGACTTTTCTTTTTTTTTTTTAATTTTATTTTATTATGTTCTGTTAGTCACCATATAGTACATCATTAGTTTTTGATGTAGTGTTCCATGATTCATTGTTTGCGTATAACACCCAGGGCTCCATGCAGTATGTGGCCTCTTTAATACCCATCACCAGGCTGACCCATCCCCCACCCCCTCCCCTCTAGAACCCTCAGTTTGTTTCTCAGAGTCCATAGTCTCTCATGGTTCATCTCCCCCTCCGATTTCCCTTCCTTCTCCTAATGTCCTCCATGCTATTCCTTATGTTCCACAAATAAGTGAAATCATATGATAATTGACTTTCTCCACTTGACTTATTTCACTTAGCATAATCTCCTCCATTTCCATCCATGTTGATGCAAAATTTGGGTATTCATCTTCTCTGATGGCTGAGTAGTATTCCATTGTATATATGGACCACATCTTCTTTATCCATTCATCTGTTGAAGGGCATCTCGGCTCCTTCCACAGTTTGGCTCCAAAGACACAGACATAGTAAAAAGAAGGGGCCATATGCACCCCAATGTTCATAGCAGTAATGTCCACAAGTCAAGGCATTTCTGCAAAATATATTGCAAGCAAGACTGGATTGGGAGATGTCTCAGTCACTGAGCAGGCTCTGAGGACTCAGCAGCCTCCCACTAGAGCCCCCTCCCTACTGGACGCTCAGTTCCTGCCCCCCCCCCCCACCGCCCGCCCACCCCCTTTTCCTGCTGCTACCTTCCAGCATGTCTCCTATCCAGAACCTCCACTCTTCTCACCCCTTTGCTAATGCAAGTAAGGGTGATGATCTGCTTCCTGCTGGCACTGAGGATTATATAGATACAAGAATTCAACAGAGAAACAGCAGGAAGACCCTTACTACCGTCCAAGGTGTCGCTGATGTTGAAGATAAAAAGAAACTAGCGGAGGCGTTTAAGAAGAAATGGCCTGCAGTGGTCCTGTAATGGAGCATCCAGAATATGGAGATGTAATTCCACTGCGGGGTGGCCAGTGCAGGAACATATGCGAGTTCCTGGTAGAGACTAGACTGGCTAAGGACGACCAGCTGAAGGCTCATAGGTTTTAAGTGCTTTTGGCTCACTGAAGCTTAAGTGAGGATTTCCTTGCAGTGAGTAGAATTTCTGTTCTGTCCTTGTCACAAGTTGTAAAACCTCACAGCTTGCATAATGTATCCATTTGGGAGTCTGCTTCTAACTTGGACTAGTGTAACTCCTTCATGCAATAACTGAAAAGAGAAAGAAAAGAAAACAAAGACTGGATTGGAAGGATGGCTGGCCAACTCACAAATCACAAACCAACCCGAAGCACAGAGCAGCACGGGACCTGGAGTAAAAATGGGCATCAGGACAATGGTGGGTTTGGGAAGGAGGTTGCAAATCTAGAGCTAACAAGGATGAAATTAACTCTGCATAGTTGGCTCCCATGTTACCCTGAACTAGAGAAGAGGGGCAGGGCCACAGCTGGCCTCTAAAGAGACAGGCTGTGCCAGTTAACCAACAGAGACATTATCCCAGCAAACAAAGAGGGAACAGACTCACTTTGGCATAAGGGCAAAACTCCCTGATGTGGCTGGCGCTGGCTTTCATTCACACCCTACACTGCACAGGGAATTACTCCGTCCTTTGTCAATATAAAACTGCTGTAGAGCTAACCCCACCTTCTTTTTTTTCTCCTTCTTTCCTTCCTGTTTTTCTTCCTTTCTCTCTCTCTTCTTCCCTCTCTCTTCTCCTCCTTGTTCCCTCTTTCTTCTTGATTTAGACCAACACAGTCTTTGAAAGAAATCACACAAATCTCCAAATATGGACAAGCCTATAATCTCCTCCGCCATCTTGCTTATCCAGTCACTCCTTCATTCCCTATCCTAGCCAAGCATGCTTATTCCTAAGGATAAGCAAAGAGAAAATTATAATATAAAGATTAAGTAGTTTAGAAGAAGGCAATCAAACTGAATAGGCAGAAAAAATATATGCCCTTCTAGAATGGCTTTATTAGTGAAAGTTAGGAAAAACCATAGAAAATCTCTAATGTGGATTTTCTAAAAGATTCTAGAAGACATTTTGTCTACTTAGTAAAAACATGAAGTTTTTAAAAAAGGTATAACCTGGGAGCAGGAAAATTTGCTTTGAGATGAAAAATATGACCATTAAGTTTTCTCATGCCATGGAATTCGTGAACACAAGATGAGATTCTGTAGACTATGAATCAAGGGATGAGTAAAATAAGCTAGAGAAATTCTTCCAGAACCTCTAGGAAAAGTAGAAAATGTTGCCAGAAAAGTTTAAGCCTTTAGAAGACAGATCCAGGAAAGCTAAAATAAGTTTTATAAGAAGTCTAAAAGGAAAGAATTTAACAGATGGAGCAGCAAAAGTTAAAAAAGGAAGACAAAGAATGAGGGAGGGTGGCCAAAAGGTGCAAACCTCCAGTTATAAAATAAATAAGTCATAGCGATGAAATGTGCAACACTGTGACTATAGTTACTAATACCGTATTATTTATTTGTAAGCTGGTAAGAGTAGATCTTACAAGTTCTCATCACAAGAAAACAAATTTATAACTACGTATGGTGACGGATGTTAAAAAGGATTAGTGTGGTGATCATTCTGAGCTATATGCATATATCAAATCATGATGTTTTCCACTTGAAACTAATATAATGTTATTTGTCCAAAAAATGTAGATAAGAAGAAAAAGCAATAGAAAATAAAATTCATCCATGCTGAAGAAAGTCATGTGACTCCAAAGAGAATGGGCATATTCATTAAAACAGACTTAAATTTGATACAGCCTGATAAAATATTTAAATTTCAAGGCCAAAGAAAAAAATTTTACAAGCATCAACACGGTGGGGTGAAGATAAGTGATTTACAAAAGCAAAACGTAAACTTTCAAGTTGGCACTAAACTTTTCCTGCAATACTGAATGGCAGAAGATCATGGAGCATTGTCTTCAGAGTTTAAGAAACCCATTCTCCTATCCAAGAATCCTATATCCAATCAAGTTGATGCATGGAGAAGAGAAAAGAAAAGATGAAGCATAATACTTATGCAGATTTCCAGAAAAATTACAAAAAGAAAGTGACAACTGATGGAGATAAAAGTCAAGATCAGAAACCTAAGAAGGAAGGGGCGCCTGGGTGGCTCAGTCAGTTAAGCATCCAACTTTTGATCTCAGCTCAGTTCAACCCCTGGGCATGGAGCCTATTGCGGGGCTTGAACTCACAACCCTGAGAAAAAGAAATAAACCTAAGTAGAGAGAAGACAGTATATAAAAAGAGGTCGTGCTTTTAGAGTGGTTAGCATGTGTCAAGCAAAAGTTCTTTACATTTAATAACCCAGTCAATACTTAAAAGGTAAAATCCATAATGAATTTGTAAAAGGTATAAATTTTATGTGCTATATATCATGACACTTCAAAAAAACAGCAAAATCTAGTGGAACAATGAAAAAAATGATAAATTATAATCATGGAAAGAAACATTTAAAGGTTTCTCAGTCTTTGGTCATTCAAGACAAAAGTTAAGCATATAAAACAATTGAATATTATATTTATATGTTAATTTATTGGATAGCAAATTATAAATTATAGCAATATAGAAATATGTAGGACAAATTGTGTTTAAGGATACTGCCTACAGAGCTATACCCCATGGATTCTAAATGTGTTTCGCCCACTTAACTAGCTGGATTTTGGGAAAATACTTGCAAACTTTCTGGCTCGGTTTCCTTATTAGAAAGTGAAGAATATAATTGTTGTGATGATTAAATATATTTATACATATGAAATACTAATAATACTATAACAGCAGCAACCAATGATGGTATATATGGAATTTTGGACTTCACTAATAGAGAATGTTCTTCCTTTCAAAAGATATCCTAGGAACATTTACAAAAAATCACAATGCAATGTGCCACCAAAAACTCAATAAATTATTAAGGGTAGAAATTGTATGAACCACATATCTAAGCACAATAAAACTCTAGGTGTGAACGATAAACAAACAAAAAAATCAGTCTACAAGGAAATTTTAAAACCCATTCCTATATAACTCCTGAATAAAAGAAGAAATCAAAGTGCACTTTTAAATTCTCTAGAATATGACCCCATGATATGTCTGTACATCAAACCTGGGTGATCATGATAAAACAACAAAACATCTAGAATACAACAGCAAAGAACATCTTTGTGACTTTAGAATAAGCAAGATTTTTAAACAAGAAATAAAAGCACCTTTTCAAAGGGAAAAAAAAAGGTGATGCATTGGATGATATTAAGATTATAAAACTATGTTCATCAAAAAGATATCACTGAGACAGTGAACAAAAACCTACAGAAGATACGATACGCGTATGTAACAAAGATCTCATATCCAGAGATAATAACTTTAAAAACTCAATAAGACCTAACAGTCACTTCACAAAAGAAGATACCTAAATGGCCAGGAAACTATGAAAAATACTAACTTTGCGAATCATCAGAAAAATGCAAATTAAAGTCACAATATGAGAACATTACACACTCACCAGAATGGCTAGAATTAAAAAGGAGAGTCAATACCAAATTTTGGCAAGTATGTAGAGTAACCAAATATCTCAACCATTACTGGTGGAGATGAAACTAGTACAACCAGTTTGGAAAACTTGTTGGTAGTATCTACTAATGCTGAGTACATATATTCCGCATATATTCCCAATGAAAATGTATCTATATGTTCACCAACAGGCATCTACCAGAATGTTCATAGCAGCACTATTTAAGAAACTCTGTAATTAGAAATGACCAAAAAAAAAAAAAAAAAAAAAAACCAGAAAGAAATGATCCACATGTCCATAAATAGTAGAATAGATGAGTACATTGGGATGAATTCACAGAATGGAATATTGTGGAGCAATGAGAGTGAATAAGTTATAACTACATATAATAATACAGCTGAAGCTCACAAATAATGTTGAGCCAAAGAAGTTACATAAAAAGACCACAAGCTGTATGTTTCCATTTATATAAAGTACAAAAGAAAGAAAAATTAATCTGTGCTATTCAAAGTTGAGATATTAGTTACTTCTAAGAGGACTGTAACTAGAAGGGAGAGTTCCGGGAAGCTGGGTATATTCGATTTCTTGATCGAATATAGGTTTGTTCAGTTGTGGCTGGTTACTGAATATGTTCAGTTTGTAAGAACTCATTGAGCTTTGGGGCGCCTGGGTGGCTCAGTCGGTTAGGCATCTGCCTTTGCTCAGGTCATGGTCTCAGGGTCCTGGGATCAAGTCCTGCATCAGGGTCCCTGCTCAGCGGAGAGTCTGCTTCTCCCTCTGCACCCCCCACTCATGTTGCTCGTGCTCTCTCTCTCTCTCTCTCAAATAAATAAATAAAATCTTTAAAAAAAAAGTCATTGAGCTTTATGGCTACAGCATGAACACTTTTCTCTATGTACATTAACTATTCTTCAATAAAATATTTTAAAAATCTTATGGGATTAGGTCAAGCGTGTACTCAGATATATAAAATGCAGAGCATTTTATGCTTAACAAAAGAATACCACTCAAGAAGCTATAAAAATAACAACAAAATGAAACTAAGAAGTAGAAGGAGGAAAAGGGGAATTAATGGAGATTAAAAACCAGAATTTAATTAATTGCAAAATAGGAAGAGGCAAAATTGATAAATAAATCCAAGCACTAGTTCTTTGAAAAAACCAAAAGAGGACACCTGGGTGGCTTAGTCGTTAAGCATCTGCCTTTGGCTCAGGTCATGGTCCCAGGGTCCTGGGATCAAGACCCACATCGGGCTCCCTGCTCAGCAGGAAGCCTGCTTTTCCCTCTCCCACTCGCCCTGCTTGTGTTCCCTCTCTCGCTGTGTCTCTCTGTCAAATAAATAAATAAAATCTTAAAAAAAAAAAAGATAAATAAACAAAGTTCTGGAAATACTAAATGAGACCAAAAAAAATAAAAAAAGGAAAAAGAGGCAAAACCCAAATTTAAACAAACCAAGGGAGAGAAAGGATATTATTACAGATCAGTTTTTCTCAGCTTTGGCACTATTTACATTTGGGCCAGGCAATTCCTTGTATAGGGGGCTATCTTCTGCACTGTAGGATGTTTAGCAGCTTCCCTGGAGTCTACCACCTAGATGCCAGTAGCATGAGCACCCCCAGCTTTGACATTCAAAAGTGTCTCCATACATTACCACGTCCCCTGCAGAAGCGATCACCCCCAGTTGAGAAGCACCCACCATAAATTGCATTGTGAAAGAATGTATAAATCCATGTTTAAAACATTAAACATGTGAATGAAAAAACTATTTTCTAGGAAAATACACATTGTGAAAAATTGATTGAAAATGTGGTAGAGGGACGCCTGGGTGGCTCAGCCGGTTAAGCATCTGCCTTCAGCTCAGGTCATGATCCCAGCGTCCCGGGATCGAGTCCCACATTGGGCTCCTTGCTCATCAGGGAGCCTGCTTCTCCCTCTGCCTGCCACTCCCCCTGCTTGTGCTCTCTCTCTCTCTCTCTCGGACATATTAAATAAATAAAATCTTTTTTAAAAAAAGAAAGAAAATGTGGTAGAAAAGCTCAGTAAACAAATAACAAAGACATTGAAATTTTTATTAAAGCCACATTATCAAAAAATGCAAATTCTGCACTTTCTATGCTGTTACATTAATTCTGCCTATTCATTCCCTGGTAATTATTGTAACAGACGATTCCTTTTAAACTTCTAAGACTAGACCATTCTTCTCCTATCTAGAATGTTATAAAGAGGAGCAATACAATAGAAATACAATGAAAGATACATATAAGATGCTCCTCTCTTCCAGGTATAGATAGGGCACCTCTCAAATGAAGTTTATGACCTATTTCAGGGAAGAAGGGCAAGATTGTGAGAGGTCACTGTGACCTAAGCCTCTGCCATTTTTCTCAAACTCGTTAAGCTTAAAATATTCAATATGCCAAGGTGCCACATTTTGGGGCAGTATGACCTGAACTCCATCAAAACCATTCTGTTCAAACTTCTAAATAGCCTACCCATCTAAACTTTGAGTGAAGGGAATGAATGATCAAAGAGAGAAAAAAAAAGCAATACAGATATCCTGAAGCTAAAAATAAATCCTTGCAAGTGTGGAGTGTATAATCAAACTTACACACAAAAAGAGTTCCATTACTTCCTTCTCTTCCAATAAGCTTCTGTGAATTACATCCCAGCAAGCATGTGTATTCAGAGTTATTCTTTAAAAGCAGGAAACCTGAGAGGGAGATGAACCATGAGAGACTCTGGACTCTGGGAACCAAACTGAGGGCTACAGAAGGGAGGGGGTTGGGGGGATGGGGTAACTGGGTGATGAGCATTAAGGAGGGCACGTATGGTGATGAGCACTGGGTGTTATATGCAACTAATGAATAGTTGAACACTACATCAAAAACTAATGATGTACTATATGCTGACTAATTGACCATAATAATAAAAAAATAAAATAAATAAAAGCAGAAAACCTATTTCTCTACAAACACTGGTTTGTAGATTCATTTTCTTGACTAAAAGTCAGCTCCATAAATTGTTGCAGGAGCTTAATAAACAAGCACGAAGGGAGAGCTCCCTGAGGACAACTGTGTCTTATTCAGTGGTATTTTCCAAGAGCTTCAGAAATAGTAGGCAGGCAAAATTGCCTGCATTTAATTGAGAATATATTCTCTTAAGACCAATGGGCACGCGGTCTCTCAGTGTCCATCCACACGGCAAAACTGTGGGAAGAATAACAGACAGGTCTCAAAATTGCTCATTGGAGGGTGTTTCGTGGTACATGAAAGGACAAAAGCCTAAAAATACACTCTCTCCTCTGAATGCTATTTGCCTCAGGTCAATAATATGCAGAAAATATGATCATAGGACAAATGGATATCAGTTTGCCTCCAACCACAGCACAAAAGGAAAAGAGATCGGTACGACTTTTGTCAAAAAAAGCATTCTCGGTTAAGACACATTGCTTCTCGGAGGCTTTCTTCGGTTCCTCCTGCAGTTGTTCCTATTATATTCTAGCAACTGTTTAGATTGAGATGCTCTAAAGGGAGAGAGTGTGTATAGGAAACATGGCCCTTATGATTTGTTAGCTTATTAAAAGGATTGTATTTCCTGTGAGTGAATCACTCTGCTAGATGCTTTACCTACTATACCCAATGTAACCTTTATTTTCTAAGATTTTATTTATTTATTTGAGAGAGAGAGAGAGCAGGAGAGACAGCAAGCAGTGGGGAGGAGCAGAAGGAGAGGGAGAAGCAGACTCCATGTTGAGCAGGGAGCCCGACATGGGGCTCGATCCCAGGACCCCAGGATCATGACCTGAGCCGAAGGCAGCCGCCTAACCGACTGAGCCACCCAGGTGCCCCCCCACAATGTAACCTTTAAATAATCCTTCTGAGGGACACCTGGGTGGCTCTTTATAAAACATGGTCAAACTTGGTATTGTTCCCCGCATCTCCCCACCTCCTCACCCACTCCCATTCCAATAAGAATTCCAAAGTATGAAAATAATTTGCCTTATTCCTTCCATGTCCCAGGTGACCCAGCCTGAAGCAAGTCCAACCAAGAGCAGCTTGGTATAGTGAAAAGCTCTATGCCCCCTGAAAATTATATGATCAGGGTTCCTTCCACCCCAGACTCTAACTGGATGTGTAAACTGTGCCCAATTGCCCAGTATTTTTGACCTCACATTTCTCATCTATAAATGAGAAGGTGAACCATCCAGTTCCATAAGATATTATAGTTTGACTTATAATTGAATTTCTATGTGCGTAGGTATATTTTGTGAGTTTCTTTAAATTAGCATTTAATCAGTAAATTGCAAAGTAGAGACAGTGCCCACAACCTTAAAAAAAGAAATCATAGTCTCTCAACTACACTCTAATGTCATTTGGATTATGGTCCCCCCAAATCCCTTTTTTTTTAAGGAATGCCATTATTTTTTAAAAGCCCTCATTAACATGATTTATTTATGATTTGGCATTTAAAATGCGCTGTTCCTATATTGAAATTCCTTAACTCAAAGCCTACCAAGAGAACACCCTTCAGATGTTCCAAGTAGAGCAGCACTTTAGCTATCAGACAATAATAAATCGGGCATGACAGAGAGTGCTGACCATGGTGCATTTCATGGTGAGAATGGTAAGGACTTAACAGCTTCCCATTAAATTAATGAGAAACCCCAGCCTTCTTCGCCAGCGGGAGTGAGCAAGATAATGGAGACATCTGAACACCTTTCTACCACCCTGGGGATGAAAGGCAAGATCGAAAGGACAACTAATTCAGTTAAGTGTTTGGCTTTCCATACAGTTTATCCCCCAAATCAGGCTGTTACACCATTATTCCCTCAGGTTAGTTTTCAAAATCAGCAGCCATTGAAATAGCCTTTTAAAGGTATTTTAGGTGGTGTGCACCCTTGTTCCCCAAATAAATAGGAAATGAAAAGACCGGGAATCCCTCCGGATCTCTCACACTGTCCAATGAAAGCATCCCTTTAATTTGGATTCATCTTTGGGTTATGGTCTGCTTGCTTTTGCCACCTGCAACTCTTCTCTGTAAAGGAAGGGGTCGAAATTAAAGATAAATAAATAAACTGGAATCTAATTGTGGGCTTTTCTTGAGGCAGAGAGCAAAAATCGAAGACATATTGGATTAGGAATTAGGTGAGTTTTCTTCTCACAGCCTATGCAGCAACCAGGAATGACTCGTTCAATCTTTCAAGGCCTCAGTCTCATCGCTGGTAAAAGGACTGGTTTGACAATATGATGGGTAGGTTTTTCCAACATTTTGAAATACACTGCCTCTTTGAAAATGAAGAGAGAGGTGGCGGATGAGTAGGGAGCTCATACTGTTGTTGAAAACAAATATTCCATGATTGACCTTTTCTTGGTCACAGATCCTCTTCTGGAAGTGGGAATAGTAGTCTAGCCTATCTATTTTCCTACTGAACACAAATTCTAATCCACGAAGTTTCCCTTTGTGTACTGGAGAGTAGACACAGAACGTTCTTCACGTTGCCACTATTAGTAGTCTTTGCCATGACTTGTAATACTTGTTTAGTCAACATTGATCAACTAGTCTGGGTACAATTTGTTCGTTGTTTGACGTACTTTAGTCCATAATTCTCTTGACCCCCTTGAAAAAATCCTTACACATCACCTTGGAAGAGTTTATTTCTTATAGTCTTTTTAAACATAGTTCACATAGTGACCATATTTCCATTTTTTAAAAGATTTATTTATTTGAGAGAGACAGAGAGACAGCGAGAGAGCGAGAAGAGCAGGGGGAGGGGCACAGGGAGAGGGAAAAGCAGACTCCCCGCTGAGAAGGGAGCCTGATGCTCAATCCCAGAACCCCGAGATCATGACCTGAGCCGAAGGCAGACACTTAACCGACTGAGCCACCCAAGAGCCTCTGTATTTCCATTTAATAGATTAACACTCTCTGTCTTTTCTAATTCCTTAGACTGCCTTGTCTTGTTATGTCCATACCCATGAACATCTTATGGAAGGAGGTTTCAAGAGAGCCATTAAACATTGAAGATAACTTATAGGTTTGGATAAAATTTTTAAATTATGAAAACCTGCCACACTAACATTTCCATGAGGAAATATACAGGGGCTTGCTTGACCTGTATGTTCTATAGACTTCTCAGAGATCTCAAGCCCTGGGAAAATAAATCAAAATTTAATATGCAAAGTTTCTTTGCAGGTTTTTATAAAAGTCTGCAAAGAAGAGAAATAGCAACCTTGAATGCCTACTCTTTGTCAAGCACTTTACATGCATTAGCTTGTTTTCTCTCATATTAGCTTTAAAAGTGTTATGAGTTCTGATATACAAATAAACTGAGACTAAGTAATGCTAAGTAATGCATGCATGGTCTTATAGCTCATAAGCAGCAGAATCAGTATTCCAACTCTGGTCTTTATGGCTCTGAAAATGATGTTCTTCCACTGTGTATCACTGCTTCTCTCGCAAAAACCTGTCTGATATTTCCCTTCTCTCTGTCCTTTGAACTTGTCTTTCTCTCTCCCTCTTTAAGCTCAAGGTGAAGGCTTTTTAGTTCAACTCTTTCCCACTCGCCAAGATTCTGAATCTAATAATAAAATATTTTATTATTAAAGCTAGCATTTATTAAGAACTCTGTGGCCTAAGCCCTTAATAAACATCCTCTTATTTAATACATAATAGGGGCAGATGCTTTAATAGGTGTTTACAGATTTGAAAACAAAGGTTTAAGGAGATGTAGCAATTTGCCTAAAATAAAATTGTTGGTTGTTTCTAAAGAAGAACATCAATTTCTATCTGTCTAATTATAAAGCTTGTATTCTTGGCCACTATGAAGAAATCTAGGACCAAGGAAGAAAATATATGGTAAAACTTCTTTTATTTCAATTAGGAAGGATTTAATTATATTAAATTCATACCTTTAAAAAAAAAAAAAAAGATTTGGTTGTTGATCTTTACTCTAAAAAATCCCTTTAACTTCTTACCTTTCAAGAAACTACTTGTTCTGCCCCTAGGAAAAACAAAAACAAAGGAACCAAACCCAACAAAATGCTACTGAAATTATGATAAACCACTGCCATCCAGTGGTCACTGAGGGAAACACATTGCAAATATTTCACAGCCGCAAATGACCATTAGTGCAATTATTTAAAGATTTTATTTATTTATTTGACAAAGAGAGAGAGAGTGAAAGCAGGAACACAAGCAGGGGGAGTGGGAGAAGGAGAAGCAGGCTTCCCGCTGAGCAGGGATCCCCATGCGGGGCTCGATGCCAGGACCCTGGGATCATGACCTGAGCCGAAGGCAGACGCTTAACGACTGAGCCACCCAGGCGCCCCCATTAGTGCAATTATTTAAATATGAAATGGCATGTTGAGATTGAAGGGAAATGTTTAGTAGTAAACATTTTTATGATTTTATTACTTATCCTGGACCTGAGCCATCTCAAAGTGAATAAACTGAGCCTGTGTGTGTCATGATATAAATGTTGGTGTTAGAGGCCTTTAATAAACAATTTAAAAACACGAATAAAAGAAAACGAACACACCTATGCAATTGTGAATTTCTCTTTGAATTTTGCAAACTTTTGGATTCAACACAATTTTTGTTAGCATATATGTTTCAAAATCATTTTTGAAATCACCTGTGTGAATGCAATGCTGAACTTGGTAATCGATGTACGCACTGAGCAAAACCAGCGGGTTGCTTGTTCTTGGAGCATAGATGCTACTGTTGAATGCAGCCTCTTGAATTTTTTACTACATGTAGATTAATGTGCACACTTCACCTCTCATTATTTGCTGACTTTGTTTTGCTTGTATGCTTGTTCACATTTTTTTTTATTTGTTGGTTTATTTAAGCCATTAGTGACAAGACATCTATCCATAATGAAGGGCAAAACCCAGAGCTTTTGGATCCAACTATGTTTAAAATCATGAGTCAGAGGAACATTTGATTACTCATTTAGCAAATATTTATTGAGTTGTGGTGAGGTGCTCCATATACAGTCAATGCTGTATGTTCTTGCCTTCCAAGTAATTACTGTGCGTTACAGGAAACAGAAACACAGATACAATGCAACATTTGCAATGTGAGGAATAGACATCTAACACTGTCTCCCTATTCACCAGTGTCTCAAGAGGCCAGCAAGTGCCTCACGGGTGGTGAAGACCGGGTTATTGCCGGATGAATGAATGGCGTATATAAGTATAATTGAAATAAGTGCAAGGTGTCACAAGACACCTAAGCACACACTGAGAGGCCGCAAGAGGCTGTCTGGAGGAAGAAACTGGGCTAAGGTGTGATTAGGTAAAAGTAGTCAACAGAGTGGGGTGGAGCAATGTGTTTCAGACATCAGTGGGCGGGTGGAAAGGTCTGGAGAGGACCACAGAGTTATTTAATTCAAATCATTTGAAAAGTCAGGAAGCTACAGATAAGTGACTTGCTAAAAGTCATATGATGGGCAGTGGCACAACCAAGTTCACATGGGTCTTTGGATTCCCTCTCTAATCTATTTTGATTTATACCAGTGCGACCATGAGGGAACTTCTCTGGGGGAAAGAAGGAATGACCTTCATGTGGGACGGTAGTGAAAAAGGAAATAAAGGAGCTAAGGAGAAAGACACGTTGAGGGAAGAATCTGCAGCATTCAACTAATGACTGGACACGGAGGGATACGGAGGGACACTGAGGATGCTCAGCTTACAGAAGACGAAGAAATGAGGAGAAGCAAAAGTGAACCTTCAGCTGAGCCTTAAGAGCAATTTGTCTGTGAGCTACACACCCGTTCGTGAATGCTACTACTGTTAATGAGAATGAGAACCATGCAGGAGGGGAACAGATGTGGAGGGCAGTATTGCCGAATGGTTGAGAAAGAACCTCTGAGGCATAATACAGTAGGCAGAGTTTGCTCAAAACACACTTATTGAGGGCCTAGACACAACGCCACTCTCGGAGAGCCAAAGAAAATGGAAAGAAATGATTCCTTCTTTCAAGTAACTTATATTCAGTTTGAAGATTAAAAAAAAAAAAAAACATGCAGAAATGGGCTATTTAAAAAAAAATCCCAGGGCAGCAGTGGCACAATGGGGAGATATCATGGTGCATATGCCTTGGCCTTAATCTAAAGAAGTTCATGTTCTAGTTCCAATTCTGCGGCCCACAAAGCTGCCGGCCCAGGCTGCTGTGAACTCTGCTGGATGTGCTGGTTGTCTCACATTTGTGTAGTTGTCCTGAAAATTTCTGGCTAAGGAAAATGAAATAGCTTGAGTAAAACACGTCTTTTTAAAATTCTCACAAAATAGGGGCGCCTGGGTGGCTCAGCCATTCAGCATCTGCCTTCAGCTCAGGTCATGATCCCAGGGTCCTGGGATGGAGCCCCCACGTGGGCTCCCTGCTCCGTGGGAAGCCTGCTTCTCCCTCTCCCAGTCCCCCTGCTTGTGTTCCCTCTCTCGCTGTGTCTCTCTCTGTCAGATAAATAAATAAAATCTTTTTTTAAAAAATGCTCACAAAATAGCCAATTTGGCAAATGGGAGGGCTGCCATCACTTGATCTCTCTGAGCGTTGTATTCTTTGCCTCTACAATGAATGGGTTGGTCTTTCAATGACCCCTGTCAGTCTTCTTCCTACTTAATAGGTTAATATTGTCCAGATGCTTCCCTTAGCTGTTGGGAGGAGGTAAATGGGGAAAAAGATCAACATGCTTTTTGTGGCCCCACTGATCAGGCTGAATGTGGGTCTCGGAAGCCTGCTGCCTCGGTCAGCTGAGGTCACTTGTGCATCGGCACTGACCTCTCACAGCTGGCCTGTCCCTTGAGCCCTGTTGGTTGGTTAAGCAAAGCACTGCAGAGGCTGGTCCACCCTTTACAGCTCCTCCTCCTTAATCATGACTGGTAAGTAGCATCCATATCCTGATTGGTGACTTGGCTTTTTCTCTGGCATGGCTGGACTGCTATTCCTAAAGAAACTATTCAGGGAAGACACTAACCTTCTTTGCAAACTTGAGTTTAAAGAAGATGGAAAGTGAGTGGAGTTAGGCCTTGCAGAAACTCTTGGCCTCAGACTGGTTGCCAGAATAGCTTGTTCACAGATGGCATTAGGAGCTCTTCTTGGCTGAAGGTAAGGAATTAAAAAAAAAAAAAAATTTGATAGGGGAGCCTGGGTGGCTCAGGCGGTTAAGGTTCTGAATCGGTTTCAGCTCAGGTCATGATCTCATGGGCCGTGGGATCAAGCCTCACATCGGGCTCTGTGCTCAGCCGGGAGTCTGTTTGAGATTCTTACCCACTCACACGTGCTCTCTCCTCTCTCTCTCTCTCTCAAATAAATCTTTAAAAAAAAAAAGAAATTTAAAAAATTGGTAGAGATACTAGGGATAGGCCAAAGAGTTAAGTTTTATTTAATGTACAGTTTAGATCTTCAGTAGATATTTTTAGTAATGTCTAAGGGATTTTGTAGTGATCACACACCCTTATGTAAGATGGGGTATGCAAGATGCACTGAAATGTCAAAATGCTAACAACCAGTGGGAGGTTTTTGCTCTGAAGAAGTTTTACAATATGATAGTCAGTGACACTTCTGAACATTAAGGGGCCCTCCACACAATAAGTAGTAAGCCAGGCTGATGAGTTCATGAAGTCAAGAATTCACAATAACTCCAAGATTATAACTCTGAACACCTATAAATGAAGGTCTGACTAATAGAAATATGGAGGCTCTTTTAAAAATGACGGTGATTATCTAAGTTCCAGACTTAGAAAGTTTCAGATGAGAGACTAACAATATCCTGTCCTGGAATCTGAGCTCAGGCAGGGTTTAGGCATCTACTATAGCAGGAGCTAGAAGGTTCAAGACAAGAAATATATCTATTTTTCCATATAACTTTGGAGAAAAGTCTGTCATTGGTGACCATGGGAAGTCCGTCTTCTATATAGTGGAACATTCTAGAGACTGACTCAAGACTAAACCAGTTATAAGAAAGGTCACATGGGAGGACTTGAAAAGTAAGAAACAGAGATTAGATTGGAGGGTAGAAAACACTACCACATCATCCAATAATTAAGGAGCACCTACTGTGTGCTGGACAAAATAGTGAAAAGTGCAAAGAGAAAAAAGATGAACTATGACCCACCCTCGACGGTCAACATCTGGTACTGGTGGCTGGATGTGTTCTTCCACACAAATTATACTAACTTTAGCTAGCATTTATTAAGGGATCATTTTGAGTCAGTCAGAGCTCTGCAAACTTTATATATATTATCTCATTTAATCGTTAAGTCCCTTCACAGATAAAGGAAACAGAAAGGAGTTGTACAGAAAATAGTTGACATAACAGGCCTGACCGATATCCTTTGAAAAGTCTGCTTACATAGTTGGTCCTTGGCTGGCATCTGGAAATTGCATTTTGGAGGGTTCCCACCATTCCCAGACCCGGTGTAGCGTGGCCCGCTATGCCTAACTGCTGATGCAAATAGTCTGGCTTATGACAAACACCTGCTCTCCCTCTGGGAGTCTGGAATTTTAGCAGACACTAGGGAGAAAGTGCCTATATGATCAGCCCCCATTAAAAACCCTGAGCAAGGGGTCTCTAATAAGCTTCCCTGCTTGGCAAGATTTTACATGTGTTGTCCCAGCTAGTTGCGGCAGGAATTATGTGCATCCCTCGTGACTCCCCTGGGAGAGGACCTTTGGAATTGGTGCACCTGGTGTCTTCCAGACTTTGTCCCAGATGCCTTTTCTCTTTGCTGATTGTGCTTTGCTTCCTTTCACTGCAATAAAACATACCTGTGAATACAGTTATATGCTGAATCCTATAAGCCCTTCAGGAGAAATGACATCACAGTAGTCTGTGACCCTTTAAATCTGGGGTGCTAAGACTTGTTTGGTTAGGAGAGGGAAGGGGCAAGTGGTGAGTGATAAGCTGAAAATGTATAACCTAATTCCTCACTAAAATACAATCTTCTTTCCCTTCTAAACCCTGGTTTGTGGAGTTTTGCCTTAGGAGAGGAGAATGAGAAACTGGTTTCTGGAGGGCGTTGGTCTTACAAAGGAAAAGCATCATGTAACTTGAGCATGCATCAGAATCACCTGGAGGGCTTGTTAAGACACTCTGGGCCCCACCCCCAGAGTTTCTGATTCAGCTGGTCTCAGGTAGGGCCAAGAATTTGCAGATCTAACAAGAACTTGCTGATGCTGCTGGTCAGTAGACCACAATTTGAGACCCACAGATCTACTAATTCACTGCCATCTCTGAGGGTATGTTGGCAAGGAGATGATACTCCGCCTTGGGAGAAGAGATGTTTATATCACAGGATGCTTCTTGGAATACAAACGCACAGAACAATTGATTCTGTCCACAGTTAGGTGTTTGTTCTTTTTTTTTAATCAGACCCCACTTTTACACCTTTGAACTCAAAAATGTTTTCCTGAATTACTTCCAGTTTGCAACATTTGTACATTGGGAGAACATCTAGAAATAAGAATAGCTCAAGAAAATACTTGTATTCATTATTTGATGTGAATTTCTATATATTTTGTATGTTAAATCTTGGGCTATGTAATCATTTAAGCCTCAAACATCAATCTGGTTCTTTAATCTGTAACATTCCTTCTCACTTTTAGTATGAAAGCTAATGATTCAGATTTTGAACAAAGGCACTGGAAAGTGGGATATTTAAAATTAGAGTCATTTTTCCCAGTTTTTGGTTTTGATGATTTAAAATTTATAACTAAAAGCAAATTTTGTTTCGTGTCTGTTTTCCTAATAGGAAGATTAGAGGCCATGAGAACTGGCTTGCCTACTTCAAAGGCACCACTAAGGTCCATGAACAGACCTGGATGTTGTCTGGCTGAATTTGGGGAGTGGGGCAGGCGGGGGGAGGATATGTTAAGTCACACCCACAGAGACCGGGTTGATTTCTCATAAAGAGTTGTTTAATTATAAAGCTTTGATGAATTCTGTAAGTTGAACTGACCCCCATTCTTCTAACAGTGGATTCCTTGTCCCTGGTCTGAGGGTAGGACCTCAAAGCATTGATGTGATATAGTTTATCACTTAATGCTGGCTGAGTAAATGACTTCAGATATACCTTTTTTCTTCCTTTTGTCCTTTAGAAACAAAGTTGCTCTCATTTCATTGCTCAGGCCACGGCACATTTTATTCTTACAAAACCCCTCTTGTTTTTCTCTTTCTTTTTAAAATTCTTTTTCTCTTCCTTCCCATCACTACATACTCCTTTCCACTATGGACACTGGCAAATGTACAAACCAAAACTTTTTTCCTATTTTTTTTTTTTCTCTTTTGGTGATCTGGTTTCAAACATTGTCAGCACGTTGGTGGTTCTAGTCTTACATGTCATGACTTGTATCTTGAGAAAATGTCTACACCTCACTAGGCCTCAGATCTTCATTGAAGAATGAGGAATGTGATGATTAATTTTTATGTGTCAGCTTCCCTGGGCCTCCAGGTACCCAGATATTTGGTCAAACATTATTCTAGGTGTTTCTGTGAGGGTGTTTTTGGATGAGATTAACATTTAAATTGGCAGACTGAGTAAAGCAGATTGTCCTTCCTAATGTGGGGGGGGACTTGCACAGTAAGGCCTGAATTAAACAAAACGCTGACTCTTCCCCAAGTAAGAGAGAATTCTCCTGCCTACAAGCTTTCAAACTGGCACATCAGCTTTTTCTACCTAATGATCTTCAAACTGGGACATGAGCTCTGCAGATTTTGGACTTGTCAGTCTCCATAACTGTGTGAGCCAATTCCTTATAATAAATCTGTTTATTATTCTCTTTCTCTGGAGAACCTCGACTCACACAAGCAGGCTGAGCTTCGGTGATCTAAAATCTTTGAATCGTTAGGTTCTAAATAATGTTGACCAGATAACAATGTACAAAGTGTCTCCTCAAGATTCCTTTCAGTCTTGAAGTTCTAGTTTATATGGGTATTCATGTTTGCTGTCTTGAAATGCAACATGCATCTAATAGAACTTTGGTTCATAGGAACCCAAGAGGGTTTTGGAAAGACATATCTGCAGTGAAATAAAAAGATAAAAACAGGAGCAATTCCTTAAAAGTTAAAAGGAGAAGAATCATCATTTTGCAATCACCATCTTATCTAATAACCTAGCTCCAAGCCTAGGAAAATATTGGGAAAATGTGGTCAATTTTAACCACTTCAGTAAATCGGATACTGCAGAGCAAGTGAACCTGACTCAACAGGGTAAGATGCGGATGTGGCTGTAGTCAAAGCCAAGTCCCTGTCCCTAATCTTGTAAGAGTGATTTTGGAAGAAGAGAGTTGAGATCCGTTTAATGTCATTGTGCTTTGAGACATGTTATGCACTGAATGTTTCCATCTTCCCCCAAATTCATATGTTGAAATCTTAACCCTCCAATGTAATGGGGGGGGGGGTGCCTTTGGGAAGCGACTAGGTCACGTGGGTGGAGGCTTCATAAGTGAAACTGGTGCTCTTATAAAGGGGAAGCCAGAGAGTTCTCCTGCCTGCTCAACATCATCTGAGGACCAGAGAGAGGACAGCAGAACACAACCAGAAAAAAGGGTTCTCACAAGACCTGGATTGGGCTGGCACCCCGATCTCAGAATTCCAGCCTCCAGAACTGTGAGAAACAAATATCTGTTGTGTATCAGCCACCCAGGCTATGGAATTTTGCTATAGCAGCCCAAATGAACTGAGATAGGTTGGTTGGAGGAGTAGGTTACCCAGTCAAGAGTGAGTCAAGAGTGAGTACCTGTAGGTATTCAGTGTCTAAGAAACAACAAGCTGCCTTGGAGGGAGTAACTGCCATCTTTTACATATGTATTTGTACCAGACTTTATGTATAGTATCTTAAGTCTCTTTTAAAAAAATCATATTGTCCTGATTTGATAGAGGAGGAAACTGAGGCTCACAGATAAAGCAACTCCCCCAACTCACAGAGGCAATAGGGAAGCCAGGAACCAAATCAGGTCTGGCTGGCTCCAAGCTCAATCATTCTCCTTTTCCACAGCATTCTGAATAATAAATGTGGGACCTCTAAGAAAATTGTTCTAGTTAAAGAGAGAAATAATAGCTCAGATCTCATTTAGAAGCAGAAGGGTTACTGACCAATCATTGGAGTTGGAGTTCAAACTTTTAAGCAATTAAAAAGATTAATGAACATTTATTAAAGCGATTTTGCCTGGATTGCCTCCCTCCCTTTGATGATCTCTTTTATACCTCACTCGTTATCTGTCCCTACCTAGCCACTGCTTTAAAATTCTATAGTAATAGTAAGGAAACATATTTGGAAGAGAATTCCATAGGGAAGAAAAGTAGAAGAAATAGATCTTGAAGTCTAATCTGTTTTTCTTCCACAACCTGCTCTGGAATTGATTCTGAAGCATGCGATATTATATAATACATATCAAAAGGTCAAAGACAATAGCTAGTACACTATATAAAAAGGTGTTTCTCAAATTTTGGTCATTCTCTGTATTATCTGTTGTCACAATACTAGTACTTAATAAAAACTCAGCAGCATATGATAATAAATATTTGTTTTTGCTCCTGACTCTGTGGGTCAGCTGGATGGTTTTGTTGATTTGAACCAAGTCCCAGCTGATCTTGGCTGGGCTCACTTATACATTTGCCTCTGGCAGGGGGCCAGTGCAGGGAGGATGGCTGACCCAGCATGTCCACAGCTGGAAAGACCCAGCTCAGCTTCATTTGGTCTCTCATAATCCAGCAAACTAGCCTCTGCTTGTTCTAATTTCTTGGCAAGTTTTCAAGGAAGCAAAAGTGTGCAAGTCCTCTGAAGCCTTGGCTTGGAACTAGCATCTTGTCATTCCCACCGCATTCTGTAGGCCAAAGCAAGTTAGAAGGCTAGCTCAGATTCAAAGGTAGGGAAATGGATGGGAGGAGTGACAGCGTCACATTGTGGGCAAAGGGGAACTATTGTTACAATCAGCCTACCACATTTACCCACCACCTTCGCGAATTTTGAAAAATCCCTTTATCTTTTCATTGACGTGTCTATTATTCATGATGCCCATATTACCATAATCATATTTGTGAAATCATGGGTTTCTGTTTATTTTTTATATGCACTAAAAGTCATAACTATTAAAAAATGGAAGAAAAAACACACCACATACCAGTTAAAATTCTTTCAGGGAAACACATTGAATTAAGGTAATGTTCAGAAGCTTCTATGGGATCCAGAGAGCAATGGAAAAATCTCTAACATGTGGTGAGATATTCAAAGTGATGTCTCTAACAAATCTAGCCTCCCTATTTTGTCTAAAGCACTGAAATAAATTCAGAGGAAGATACTAAGAGCTTAAACCATGTCTTGGGAGAGTTTGCATCCCAGAGTTGCAAAGGAAATCATCTTGCCCACCACACTTCCTACTCCTTAATGAGTAAAAACACTATGAATATCACACAGAGAATAAGTAAAATGGTATTTCAGAATAAATAGAGATCAAACAAGAATGAGAAGTAGAAGAAGAAGTCATGGATGGAATTGGCTTTGAGCTAAACCTTCCTAATATGGGTAGGAGAGCATAGGCAAACTTCAGATAAGGAGGCTCTTTAAATTGAAAGAAAACCCCAGCCAAGGCTCCAAGGCAATCAATAAATAAGCACAATTACAGCTCAGCAAAATGAGATAAATGATGTTAAAACCATTTTCCACATTATAGTATGTAGATTAGATTTCATAAAACTTGGCTTTGGTCCTCAATATGGTGGTCATTGTGCACATCCAAATTTAAGAGATAGAGGAAGAATATAAAAGAGTTAAGAAATGGCAATGCACTCTACTTCTGGTAAGGTGGGAATACATATTTTGAACCAACTTTGCTACTAACAGAGAGAATCTAAACACAATATAAAAGTCGTTAGCCAGACGGTCCTGGGAAGCTCACAAAATATGTAGCTCTCTCCTACACATGGTTTTGCTTTTCATGGTGTCAGTTACCCGGGGTCAACCTCAGTCTGGAAGCAGATGATCCTCCTTCTGCCATCAGAAGGTCAGTAGTAGCCTAACCCTATGTCACAATGCCTACGTCATTCACCTCCCTTCATCTTATCACATAGGCATTTTATCACCTCACATGATCACAGGAAGGGTAAGTACAGTACAATAAGATATTTTGAGAGAGAAATGACATTCACATAACCTTTATTACCATATATATTGTTATAAGTGTTCTATTTCATTATTAGTTGTTGTTAATCTCTTACTGTGCCTAATTTAAAAATTAAACTTTATCATTGGTAGGTATGTACAAAAAAAACCTTAATATATACAGAGTTTAGTGCTATCTGCATTTTCAGGCATCCACAGGGGTCTTGGAACATACCCCCTGCAGATAAAAGGTGGGGGGGACTACTGTAGTAAAGAATTATCAGGTCAATATCCAAAAGAAGATAAAAGTCAGAACAGTGGCCCTAGTTTTGGGGACAATTTTTCCTTTGGGCATCTTAGCTACTGAGAAGCTGACCAGCAGTTTTGAGACCCTCCCAGAGGTAAAGTAACCAGAGGTGGAGTGAGGTCAGGCCCATCTTTGGTATGGGGCCTAATAGCTGCATCCTGAATCAGGTTCCTGTAAAACTGCCCATCCACAGACCACAACCTAGCTTCAGAGCAGCTGTCTCTGAAATAGAGTTGTGTCCCAGGGCTGCTAGCATTTTAGAAATTTTGTTTTAAGTCTATTTTATTTTCCTTTTAGCTGAGTGCTCCTTCTACTGGACACAGATGGAATCTCGATGAGAAAAGACATTCATGAAACTACCAAGGTAATATAAAATGACTTACCATGTGTGCCACAAAAAGGGAATTTTAGCTATCACACGAAAGAATTCAGAACAAAATATTGCATCTTTGTTCATTATAAAAACAAAAACAAACAAAAATAAAGCCTTTTCCTAGGAGCCCAAACATGAGTCATTCATACATTTGGCTTTTTTTTTTCTTATCTTCTTTACTTGACAATCTGTTAAAATGACTTTTCTAATGTGTTGTGTGTGGGAATTGGTTGCAAGATGTAGAACAAACATCATTCTGAGTAGCACATAAATTATCAAGTCATGTCAGAGAAAAGCAGATCCAATATCTGAAGAAATAATATAGTTAGTCTTGTGCCATTAGTTTTGGTGGAGTTTCATTTTTATGAGATCAAGATGTTTTCAGGAGTTCTTGATAACACAGTCTCCAGATATAACTAAGAGTAGGCTCTGCTAAGCAAAAGAAGTGGCTTGTAACACATAACAGTTACTATGTAGGTTTATAATCTGCTACTCTACTTAAAATATCTTTGTATGTCTTCCTGTTCAATTCATTTTTCTGATTCTCAATATGTCAGAACAAAATGTTCTCATTCTTTCATCTTTGGGGACACAATTCTTATTTGTATAATTTTAATTAGTACTTGTCTACTCTGTTCTTACACTATTTTCTAGTGTATTTTCTATTCACTAACACAGGGCTGCTGTGTTAAGTGATGAAGCAAAGCATGAGCCACCAGAGGCTGACTTGCAGAAAAGAATGGACCTAACGTACTCAGGTGTATTCGGTGGAAAAATTTGCCATGGTTGAATCTTATAGTACAATGTACTAAACATGAATCTATATGTCACATATTCAAAATAGTTTCAGATATTTAGTAAAATCAATTGAGAATAGTGACCATAAAAGAAAAGACCACAAGCAACTATAACCAGATTAGATACAAAACGTTCTTTCCCTCCAAACCTTCTATGATGATTAATGCTATGTGTCAATTTGGCTAGACAATGGTGCCCAGTTGTTTAGTCAGGCAACAATCTAGGTGTTGCTATAAAGGTATTTTTTAGATGTAGTTAACATTTGAGTCAGTAGACTTTGAGTAAAGCAGATTATCCTCCAGAATGTGGGTGAGCCTCATTCAAACAATTGAAGGCCTTAAGAGCAAAGATTAAGATTTCCCTAAGTAGAAGGAATTCTGTCTTCAAACTGCAGTATAGAATTTCAACCTGAATTTCTAGTCTTTGGACTCAAGATTGCAACATCAACTTTTAGCTGAATTTCCAGCTTTTTTCTGCTCTATGGATTTTAGACTTCCTTGCCCCCACAATTATGTGAGTCAATTCCTTAAAATAATTCTTTCCCTCTATATACGTATGTATATATCATATTGATTCTGTTTCTCTGGAGAACTCACTAACACACCTTTCAAGCTACAGAGTGAAGGTGCATGCAGTAAATTTCCAATAGGCATTTGTAATTCAATGTGTAAATTTATACAATGCATCTAGCATGCATTCATAGAATGATAGTATAATACTGTGTCTTTGTATTTTTTAAAACAAGTACAGAGTACCACATACAACAACCTACTTACATGTATAATTGTTTTGAATTCTCCAAGAGGATATGTCCTTTTGACTCTCCTGTCTCTTCTCTCTGTCTTATCTTACTGTTGCTTTCATATTAATTCTTAAAGGGAATGAAGGTTATTCTTTTCCTCTCTGAGTAAATGAAAGAATTATAATTATGTATCTCATGGTCCTTTGTAGATTTCAGGCCAATGGTTTTTCTTTTCTTCTTTCATAAAAATAACACGGCCATTATTTTTTTTTCTATTTTGAAAAACAGTAAATTGCAATTTGTTTAAATCTATGGAAATAAATACTGCCCATTCTCTAAAACAGTTCCCAGAGAATTATTTTCAAGGACAATTTAGCAAAGGCTTGAGTGTTAGGGCCATCACCAGGGTAAGGTTTGGTAGTGAAAGAAAACAAAAATAATTTGTTGAAAAAGAAAAGTGAGTTAGGAATGGAGAAATCTAGAAGTGTTCAATGAATGTATGAAGACAGGTTTTGATATTTTCATTCTCAACTCTCTCTTCCTATGTGGCCAGATGGAAAGAAAGACTTGAGTTTCAGACAATAGGATGGAAGAATTCTAAAAGGGACACAAAGCTGTTCCTTAATTCTTCCTTGTAACCTAATGAGACTGAATATATCACTGATAGTTGTGATGGGAAATACACCAAGTATAGGCAGCTGAGGGGAGGATACGGCAAGACTGAAAAGGGAACAGTTGACAAATGTTCAAAATCACACAATCCATTAACCTTGTAATTTTTCAAATGTGTTTCTTTATATAGTCACTTGGAGATGATGATTAACTATATTAGTTTCTTCAAACACACATGAGAAAGTTCTAACAAAGTTTTATAAGTACCAATGTTCACAGTATGGTGAGAGAGAGTTTTGTCTGAGCGACTGGTATCGGTGATCTAAAAATGGTTCAGCCTTGCATGAACACTCTAAAATCTGTTCTTGGGCGCCTGGGTGGCTCAGTTGGTTAAGCAACTGCCTTCGGCTCAGGTCATGATCCTGGAGACCCGGGATCGAGTCCCGCATCAGGCTCCCTGCTCAGCAGGGAGTCTGCTTCTCCCTCTGACCCTCCCCCCTCTCATGTGCTCTCTCTCTCTCATTCTCTCTCTCAAATAAATAAATAAAATCTTAAAAAAATAAAAAAAATAAAAATTAAATTAAAAAAATAAAATAAAATCTGTTCTTATACATATCCTTCAGATTTTTTTCTAGTACAAATCAGCAACTCTTTGATTCTTCTTCATGTGTATGACATCAATCCAACTTGTAAGGTTTTATTTGTAGTTTCTGTCCTTTGCTTTACGGACACCTAACTCTAGGAGCAGGTCTCAGTAAAGTGGGCATAGGGAGTGACATGCAGGTAAAGGGCTTCCTCTTTAAGGAATTCACTAAAGTGAGATTGTAACAATAATCTGGGAAACTGGGAAAGAACCATCAGGCAAGAAAGGGGAATCTACTTCAGAGGACAGGAGATGTTTAATGGAAGGTGGGGCAAAAACCACCTAAATATCCTATTTCAAGATCTCCAATTTAGATATTTGAAATTTGTGATTCCCTTTTTTCAAACCATCTAATTCTATTAGAAGGAACCATGCCACCATGCAATCCTTGAACTCCTGCTATCATACTTTGGTGGCAGCAATGTTGTCTCCTAGAGCTTGCTCCCAAATGAACACAGGATGATCGAATTGGAAATTTCACAACTCTTTCCCATGGATTAGTAAACTCCCCTACCGGGGTATTATAGGACTTGTAACTGTATGCACCCAGACTAGATAATCCCATTTTCTCCATATTTCCCCAGGGATATTTTGCTTGTATTGGTCTCTGTTCTGTATCAATTAGGACATTGTCTTACAATAAGTAGCAGGAATATACTGTGGCTAGCTTAAGGCAATCGGTAGGTAGGTAGATAGGTAAGTAGGGAGATTTGAGAATACGTATGTATTTAAGAATACATATACATACATATATATATATACACACACACAAACACACACACATAAGGAGATACATATTTAAGCATATACATATGTACATATGCATATGTACACACACACACATATAATTACATACATGCTATCAGGAGCTAACTATACTGATAAAAGGCTCATCTGAACAGGCATCTCTTAACATCTCATCTAACCCAGATGTGGCACTGCTGCTCAAAATGAATTGCTTCTATCCTTGTATGTATCCCAGAGTAAATATTCCAAGTCATGTGTAGAAATACCCAATTGTAGAGATTAAATCATTATCACTACCTGAGTACCAGAGTGTACCCTGTTCTCTTTGCCCTATGTAGCAGGAATAAGATACTGCCTCCCAACAAGATTACACACCATGGGAAATTACCCCCAAAGAAGATACTAGACAGCCTCAAAATGCACGTGAGTACTAAAACCTTAGGTATCTTTATGGGAGTGTAGTCTCCACATTGACTAAAACACACTCTAGCATTGCTAACTTGTACATGCTGTTGAGAGAACTCCGAATTACTTCCATCCTGGACATGTCTTGGCCTTTTTCTTTCCCTAGCAAGGATCAAGAGCAAGTTTGTTTGTTTGTTGTCATTGTAATTGTGCAGTCATGAACATATTAACTTGTGTTGATTTGCAAGGCAGCAGTCAAATGGCTGTCACAATAGCAAAAGCTAAGGTTCCTTTGATCACAGAATCATCAATAATATTCATTCTTGTTCTCTGGCATGAAACAATTACTTTGCTACTACAGAAAGGCCATCTTAATTGAACTCCTATTTCCTGTTTCCCAGGCATTTCGAGTAGGAGGAAAGCAGACCTTCTCCATCATCTAACGCAACGGTTTGCATCATCTTAATTTGGCTGGAGCCTTACACCCCCTAAATCCTGATTGTCTACATTCCAAACTGTGGGGTGTGGCAAATAGCCCAGTTGTTTTAATTTCAGAAACTTCCTGATGACGTTTTATTAAGCCTCTTTTATTTATACACCCTCATGAAGGGTGGGAAAATTTTGAACTCTGTGCTGTAGTTCGTATGTTATATTTGTTGAATGCGTAAGTGATCAAAGCACATTTGCTTACTTGGTCTTGACATTTCCAGATGCTTCGTGATGGTTTTCTGAACACATGTAGATAGAATACTAAGTAGATCTTATTCATCACTTGTTCCCAGTAAGGTTGAAGAAACAAATGTTTGAGATATTAAGGGGTAGAAAGTCATATAGTAAGTACCAAATGAGTACATAGGTAACAATAGGAGTTAGAAAGAATTTTGCTGTTGGTAGCAGTAGTGGTGATGATGAGTTAGCCCCCTCCCCCAACTTCTGCTTCAGAGAGCACAGAAGTGTTGTTTTATTTTCTTATGTTTCCTTTTCTTATTATTCTGATGTGTAATACTGCTAGATAAATGTTTCTGCCTTCATTAACATAGGAGAAGATACCTATAGATGTATTCTGCTATTACCAGAAATATCTCTTTAAGCCCAGACAGTCCCAAAGCTGAATCTGTTACGTGTGGTCCCTTGGAAGTTAAATATGTATAACTTGGCATTGAGCCCCAGCTTAAAACCTTGGGGGAAAAGTCCCCAAATTGCTATATTCAGGTAAAAATGTCTGGGAATGTGACATGGGGCATTATGATTTTTTTTTTTTCTGCCCAAAGCCTGAGATGAACTGTACCTGTTTTCAGAATATGCCTCCATCTGGAGCTTAAAAATCCAAATAAAATGGATGATTTTATGGGACTATCTGTGTCCATACCTTAAGCAGAACTGTGGAGTTACACAGATAAAGAAAGAAGCATCTTTTTAATAAACTGGTGTTGCAGGATTTTCCAGTAAGGTCTCCAGGGTACCCTCCCTATAGCCCTCTGGGGAAGTTTTATGAGTGTAAAAGAATGAGCAATAAAATCCTGTTGGACTCATTCATGCTCATTCCCCAGCACCTAATATGTGGTTTGACATTCACTAACACTTGAGGATTCCTAAATGTCAAGCACCATACTAAGCAGATGATGGGCACATGGGTGTGGAAAGGAAGAACATTCTTCAGAATATATTTGCAAACCCTAAATGCTTCTAATGGGGCTAAAATTTCATTCTTAAATCACAACTTGCAAAAAGTTTCTGGAATCCTATAATACAGTGTCACCACAACATTTTTTTCTTTGAAATCCATAATATAATAAAGGCTTGCCATTAAGCTAAAAACACCAGGTAAGTAACAAAGTGGAAAAAAGTAAAATCCCCAGAATTTTTGGTGTTATTCATTAATGGAGAAAGCAGTAATAGGAGGAGCCTACACTATATTTCCATTGTTCTTGATTGTCCTGGAAGATTGTCAAGGAGTAGTGCGATCATTTGGAAGAATATAAAGGGAGGAATCAGCAAAAACAATAAAGGAGATATGGTTTGTGATGTGATCTCACCCTTTTCAAATAGGAATTTGAAGGGGTTTGCAAATGTCAAATGATATTGATGTACAGATATTTCTAGTTACTCCTAAAACATTGCTTAATAAAATTTATTGAAAAAAAAAAAACCTACTGTCAGAGACTTCTGGTTTCTGGTTTAACACATCAGCTTAGAAGTTGCCACTCTATCCTGACAACAAACTAACCTGAACAAACTGGAAAATCAACAGCCCTTCTTAGATCCCTAAGAGAAGTGAGATCACAGAGCGAACTGCTGTCTCCAAAACGTTTTGGAGAGACAGACAGACAAATTGAGTGAACCACAACTTAACAGAGCAGAAACTTCCATGGGAAGCAGTCGCATGTACCTGAACTGTAATTGATGAATTGCTGGAGGTTTAGTGTGGATAATTCTGAGAGATAAAAACACCAGAGGGATCCAGTCATCAGTGGGCCCCACAATTTTATGAGTTTTACCTCCTGGAGCTCTACTAAGTCTCACAATAAATAGAGGGAAAAAAATCTCCTTGTGCTTCCACTAAGGTAGGGGGGCATCATGAAACAATCTCATCATTCTTTTCTTCCTAATAAGGTCTGCCCTCAGGAGAAACTATTTAACCAGAGCCTACCTGCTATGGTTTTATCAGAGCCTAACTGACCTGCAGGAAGGGAAATAACCAATTCCAATCCTCGCAAGCCATCCTGTCTCACCCAAGGGGTGAAGTTCATAGTCCAGTGCTCAGGCTCATTAAAAGACTGAGACCTGATAATCACTATAGAGCATTTCCATCCCTCCCCCCACCCACTTTCCCACTACATTACTTTTTTTTTTTAAGATTTAATTAATTTATTTATTTGACAGAGAAAGAGCGCACGCACAAGCAGGGGGAGTGGCAGGCAGAGGGAGAGGGAGAAGCAGACTCCCTGCTGAGGAGAGAGCTGGATATGGGACTTGATCCCAGGACTCTGGGATCATGACCTGAGTTGAAGGCAAACGATTAACCTACTGAGCCACCCAGGTGCCCCCCCCCCCCCCCCCCCCTACTAAAGGCTGGTTCACAGCAGTTCTTTTTACCCTACACATCATGTCCTGCTATGAGAAAAATTACGAGGCATGCCAAAGACAGCAACAACAACAACAACAACACAGTCTGAAGAGACAGAGCAAGCATCAGAACCAGACTCAGATATCACAAGGGTGTTGGAATTATCAGACCAAGAATTCAAAACAACTATGATTAATATGCTAAGTGTTTTAAAGGGTAAAGTAAACAGCATTCAAGAATAGAAAGGCAATGTAAGCAGAGAGAAGGAAAATATACGAAAGAACCTGAAAAAGAAGTGCTGGAGATCAAAAACACTCCAACAGAAATGAAAGACACCTTTGATTGGCTTATTCACAGATTGCACATGGCTGAAGAAAGAATCTCTGAGCGTGAGGACATCTCCCTAGAAACTTCCAAAACTAAAGAGCGAAGAGAAAAGAAGACTGAGGAAAAACAGAACAAATCATCCAGGAACTGTGAGAAAACTACAGAAAGTGTAATATATGTGTAATGGGAGTACCAGACAGAGAAGAAAGAAGAAAAGGAGTAAATATTTGAAGAAAAAAGACAGCAAATTTCCTCAAATTAATGCTAGACACCAAACTACAGCTCCAGGAAACTCAGAGAACACCAAGTAACAAATGCCAAAACAAATAAAGAAACCCAAAAAGCAAAAACAAATGAAACTATATCTGGGCATATCATATTCAAACTACAGAAAATCAAAGATAAAGAAAAGATGCTGATGGAAGCCAGAGTTTAAAAACACCAAACCAACAGAGGAACAAAAATAAGAATTACATCTGGCTTCTCAGAAATCATGCAAGCAAGAAGAGTGAGCTGCAATATTCTTTTTTTTTTTTGAAGATTTATTTATTTATTAGAGAGAGCACAAGTGCAAGCGGGGGGGAGGGGGGAGAGAGATAATCTCAAGCAGACTCCCCACCGAGTGAGGTTGACTCAGGCTCAATCTCACAACCCACAAGATCATGACCTGAGCAGAAACCAAGAGTCCGAAGCTCAACCAACTGAGCCACCCAGGCGCCCCATGGACTGCAATACTCAAAGTGTTGAAAGAAAAAAAGCATCAACCTAGAAATCTGGAATCTATGAAATTATGCTTCAAAAGTGAAGGAGAAATAGACTTTCTCAGATAAACAAAAATTGAGGGAATTTGTTGCCAGTATTCCCGCCAGCAAGAAATGTTAAAAGTGTTCTTTAAAGAGAGGGAAGATGATACAGGTCAGAAACTCAGATCTATATTTAAAAAGGAAGAGCATCAGAGAATGAGTAATGTGAAAGTAAAATAAAAACTTACACTTCTCTTGTTCTTAATTTATGTGGCAGATCCTAATGTGTTCAAAATAAAAACAGCAACAATATATTCAATTAAATGTGTGCTTATTTATGTTTATATATAAGTGAAATGAATGACAGCAATGATACAAAGGATGGGAGAGAAGAATTAGGTTATTTCGTTATCATAAGGTACTTACACTACCCATGAAGCAGTATAATGTTATTTGAAAGTGGACTTGGACTAGTCATGTGTATATTGCAAACTATAGAACAACAACTAAAAGTAAAAAAAGAAATATAACTGATACGTTAAGAAAGGAAAGAAAATTGATTTACATAAAGTGCTTAATTAAAACCACAGAAGGCAAAAGAAGATTGGAAGACAAAAATAGGAATAAAGACTAAGGGCAGCAATAGAAAATAGTAATAAACATGGCAGATATTAATCCAACTGTATCTAGAATCGCTCTGAATATCAATGGTCTAAATGTATCCAATTACAAGACAGGGATTGTAGAGTGGATCAAAAAACAAGACCCGACTATATGTCGTCTACAAAAAATCCACATAAATGCAAAGCCACATATACAATAAAAGTAAATGAAGAAACATATAGCATGCTAACACTAACCAAAAGAAAGAGGAAATAGCTATTTTAGGCAGCAGACAATCAGAGAAAGGAAAGTTATTAAAGATAAAGAAGGACATTGCATAATGATAAGTGTGTCAATTCCCCAGAAAGACACAATAATTGTTAACATGCACGCACCTAACAACAGAGCATCAAAATATGTGGGGCAAAAACTTATAAAACTACATGAAGAAATAGATGATCCACTATTAGAGTTGGAGACTTCAATACCCTTCTATCAGAAATGCAGAACCAGCATGCAGAAAATCAGTAAGGACATAACTGAACTCAACACCATCAGTCAACTGGATATAATAGACATCTGTACACTACTTCATCCAACATCAGCAGAATACACATTCTTCTCAGGCTCACATGGAACATTCACCAAAATAGACTACATGCTGGGCCATAAGACATACCTTAACAAATTTAAAATAACATAAGTCATACAATATCTGCTTGCAGACCACATGGAATTAAACCAGAATCAATAACAGAAAGATAGCTGGAAAGTTCCAAAATATTTAGAGATTAAAAGGCGACCTCACTTTTAAGTAACACATGGATCAAAGAAGAAATCTCAAAAGAAATTTTAAAATATTTTGAACTAAATAAAAATAAAAATGCTGCTTATCAAAATTTATGGGATGAATGAAAGTGCTGATTAGAGGGAAATTTATAGCATTGAATACACATATTAGAAAAGAAGACCCAAATCAGTAATCTAATCATTTGCCTTATAAAACTAGAAAAAGGAGAGTGAACTAAATCCAAAGTAAAAAGAAGAAAAGAAATAATAAGAATTGAAGCATAAATCAATGAAATGAAACTAAGAAATCAATAGAGAAAATAAACTAAAGCAAAAACTGGTTCTTTGAAAATATCAATAAAATTGATAAGCCTCTCTCTAAAAAAGAGAGAGCACAAATGACTAATAGCAGAAATGAGAGGGGTATATCACTACAGATCCTTTGGACATTGAAATGATAATAAAAGAATGCCATGAACAACTCTTCAGTCCACAAATTTTTTTTTTATTAACATATAATGTATTATTTGTTTCAGGGGTACAGGTCTGTGATTCATCAGTCTTACACAATTCACAGCACTCACCATAGCACATACCCCCCCAATGTCCATCACCCAGCCACCCCATTCCTCCCACCCCCCTCCACTCCAGCAACCCTCAGTTTGTTTCCTGAGATTAAGAGTCTCTTATGATTTGTCCCCTCTCTGGTTTCATCTTGTTTCATTTTTCCCTCCCTTCCCCTATGATCCTCTGCCTTGTTTCTCAAATTCCACATATCAGTGAGATCATATGATACTTGTCTTTCTCTGATTGACTTATTTCGGTTAGCATAATACCCTCTAGTTCCATCCACGTTGCTGCAAATGGCAAGATTTCATTTTTGATGGCTGCATAATATTCCATTGCATATATATATATATATATATATATATATATACCACATCTTCTTTATAGATACATCTGTTGATGGACATCTAGGCTCTTTCCATAGTTTGGCTATTGTGGACATTGCTGCTATAAACATTGGGGTGCACATGCCCCTTTGGATCACTACATTTTTATCTTTGGGTTAAATACCCAGTAGTGCAGTTGCTGGGTCGTAGGGTAGCTCTATTTTCAACATTGTGAGGAACCTCCATAGTGTTTTCCAGAGTGGCTGTACCAGCTTGCATTCCCACCAACAGTGTGGGAGGGTTCCCCTTTCTCTGCATCCTCGTCAACATCTGTTGTTTCCTATTAAGTCCACAAATTTGACAACCTAGATGAAATGGACCAA
Organism: Neomonachus schauinslandi; assembly: GCF_002201575.2. Taxonomy (NCBI): domain Eukaryota; kingdom Metazoa; phylum Chordata; class Mammalia; order Carnivora; family Phocidae; genus Neomonachus; species Neomonachus schauinslandi. The sequence goes on along the minus strand of NC_058403.1, from coordinate 27,092,817 downwards.
TTCCTTAAAAGACACAATGTGCTAAAACTCACAAAAGGAAAAACAGACAATTTGAATAAAGCTGTATCTATTAAAGCAATTGAAAAAATAATACCTAACAAGAGAAAGCTCCAGACTTTGCTGTGTTCACTTCTGAATTCTACCAGTCATTTGAGGAAGAAATCATACCAATTCTCTACAATCTCTTTCAGAAGACAGAAGCAAAGGAAATACTCCCTAACTCGTTCTATTAGGCCAACATTATCCAAAACCAGGAAATGACAATTACAAGAAAAGAAACCATAAACCAGTATCTCTCATGAACACAGATGCAAAAGTCTTCAAGATATTAGCAAACCAAATCCAGCTCTCTGCTCAATTTTTCTGTAAATCTAAAACTGCTCTAAAAAAGAAAGCATATTAGTAAGGCAAATTTTTAAAATAATTGGTTAAAGTTAAAAAAAATAAAAGATATTTTACTGCTCTGTCAGAGTTGTTGAAACCAGCTCATGGACATGATCTCATTGCCATATTCTCATAAGACCAACCTGTCACGAATGCTCTTGTTACACCTTATAAAAGGTTTTCACTGAGAATTTCCTTATGTGCCATTAGGTTGGTATTGGGCTAGTGGTAGTCACTGGAGTCTCCACTGGCTTCCGTGCAGGTTTCTCTTGTTTAGTTGCACTAGGAGGTGCACGTTCAGAAGACATTGCTGTTCATGATGCTGGAGCAATGGGTACAGATCAGAAGTGGGGACCAAAGCAGAGACAGTGGTTGGGGCTGGAGCTACAGTTACTGCTATGGATGAAACAACTGGAACAGTCATCGCAGGATTTGATACTGGGTTGTAATTGGGGTTGCTGTTTTTACTGCTTTGGGATTTGTCAGCATAACCACTGCAAACTATTCCTCATTATGATTATATTCTTTGAGGGCAGCATCATCATTAAGGATATTATCATCATTAAGGGTTTTGTCTGCAGAAATTAATATTTGTCCCAAAATACATCATTCAACTTCAGTGATATTACTACAAAGCTGTAACCAACTCCAAAAGGCCTTGTTACCTACACTAAGCTGAACTCTAGTACTGTAGTATATCCAGACAATGGAATACTATTCAGCACTAAAAGGAAATGAGCTATCAAGATGAAAGACATGGCAGACTCTGATGAAAACTATTGACCATCTCTCTAAAGATGCATTTGCATATTTTACATGCTCATGGAAATCTATGAAGGGGCAGTTAAGAAACCTGATCTAAGGGGCACCTGAGTGGCTCAGTCAGTTAAGCATCTGACTCTTGATTTCAGCTCAGGTCATGATCTCAGGGTCATGGGATTGAGCCCCACGTTGAGCTGCATGGGGAGTCTGTTTGAGATTCTCTTCCTCTGGCCCTCCCTCCACTTGCATGTGTGCTCTCTCTCTCTCTCTCACTCACTAAAATAAATAAATAAATCTTAAAAGAAAAAAAAAGAAGAAGAGTGCCTGGGTGGCTCAGTTGGTTAAGCGTCTGCCTTCAGCTCAGGTCATGATTTCAGGGTCCTGGGATAGAGCTCCTGAGTCAGGCTCCCTGCTCAGTGGGGAGTCTGCTTCTCCCTCCGCCCCTACCCCCCACTTATGCTCTGTCTCTCTCAGATAAATAAATAAAAATCTAAAAAAGAAAAAAGCAAAAAAGAATCCTGATCCAAAGTTTAAAACAGTGTTTCCCAACCCTTTTCCACATCATGACATCCATAGAAATGATGATATTTTAGAGCACGCTGGGAAACATTGAAGGAGATTTGCAGGAAACCATATGGGGTTTGGTGAAAAAGTTTGTATTTTTTAAAAATATGATATTGTAATAAGAAAAACAAAATAAATGTATTAAGGACTATATGAAATTGTATAAGCTTCCAAACAAAGACTTCTCAAAAATTAAAAAAAAGAGAAACACAGAGGAAACTTAAATGCATATACCTAAGTAAAAGAAGCCAATCTAAAAAGGCTACATATAATATGATTCCCACTCTATGACATTCTGCGAAAGATAAAGCTATAGAGACAGTAAAAAAATGAATGGTTGTCTGAAGGGATGAATAGCCTAGACACAGCATATGTGGGGATGAAACTACTCTGTATGATACAGTAATGAAAAACATATGTCATTAAATATTTGTCCAAACCCATAGCATGTACCACAACAAGAGTGAACCCTAATGTAAACTATGGACTTTGATTGATAATGATGTATCTATGTAGGTTCATCAATGGTAGCAAATACACCACTGTGTGGGGGATGTTGATAATGAGGGAGGCTGTGCATGCATGGGAGCAGGACATATGTGGGAAATCTCTGTACCTTCAGCTCAATTTTACCATGAACCTAAAACTGCCCTAAAAAACAAAGTCTCTTTTAAAAAATTAAAAATCTGTCTACTATGAACCACAGACCTGGACCCTGGGGACCATGGAGAAAGATTTCTGTAAGTGAACTCTGCACTGACAGACTAGCTGTGTGATAAAACTCCATTACTTGGACTACTTTGCCTACCTCCTCATATCTACCCTTTTTCTCACATGATATTTCTAAACTTTCATTCAGTAAGTGAAATATGAAGAGAACAAAAAACAGAGATATGAAAAAAAAAGCTATGAGTTAAAATGTGAGTTGCATAAGATGTCTGGAACAGTAGAGAAGGACCCTCCTCACTTCTTAGTGAGTCCTCCATTAAGAACCAAGGACTGAGCAGAGCATACAGTGTTGTTCCTGAGTGGGTTAATCTTCTTAGGAAGGATTTCACTATATGAAGCAGAAGAGCTTTCTAGTCCTGGGCTAGAAACAGACGTTGGTAGAGGTTTGTACCGGTGAAATTGTCTCAAAAGTGTAGTTCCTGAACTTGTCTCCCACTTGAGACAGCATCTCGGGCATACTAATGAAGTACAGTGGTGACTGGACCAAGTCAGATGGTAGCATCTGCATTCACGAGAAACTTGTGGGCCGGCCCCTCAGAGGTCTGCTGGGGCACTGAAAGTGTTAGGAGGCTTGGCAAGTAAGGGGAAGAAAGATGAGAAGAGAGAACTACTAAAATCACATTTGCTATTATTGTACCCTCTGACAAAAGCTCACCCAAAGATGAAATAGGCTTACTCTCTACCTCAATTGTGTCTCATCATTTTTGCCTTTGAAGGTTTTGAAATGGTCTCTAGTCTTTTCCATTTCTGGCCTGTCTTCTTTATTGTTGTCTTAAATCCTAATTTATGAATAGGACTAGTGCCTGGTAATAATAAGCACTCAAGTATTTGTTGAGTGATCAAAGTTTCCTCCAATGATGAAAACCCTCCCATGCCTTCTAGTCGTCTATGGCATACAGTCCCAATTCCTGAGCATACATAGTGTCTGAGACTTTAAGACTTCATGCATCCTCTTCTTTTCTAGATTCTTACCACATGTACCTCTTTGTGATTTCTTAACATCGAAATTTTTTTTATGTCTCAAATTGTTTATGTGTGCTATTTCCTCTTGCTGTCATGCTCTCCTTCCTATTCTTGCCTTGAACATTTCTATTCCTCCTCAGGCCTGTTTCCCAGTGAAATTTTGCCTGAGGTCTCAAGACAGACTAAGTTGGACCCATCAAAAAGTTCCCATGTTGCAAACTTACAGTTAGAAGATAAATAAGTCCTGGAGATCTAATATGCAACCTAGTGATTATAGTCAATGGTACAGTATTATTTACTTCAAAGTTGCTGAGAGACTAGATCTTAAATGTTCTCACCACAAGAAAAGAAATGATAATTATGTGATGTGATAGAAGTAATACCTAATGTTACAGAGGTAATACTGTAATATATAAATATATCAGATTAACATATACCTTAAACTTACACAATGTTATATGTCAATTATATCTCAATAAAAACATAATAAAACAAATTTTGAAAAAGTTCCCATGAAACTAGTAAAACTTATCCTGCTTTTCAAGTGTATTAGTGCCTGTTAACTTGTCTTTCCCTTTAGACAGCATCTTTTGAAGGCCAAGATCTCAGCTTAATTGTTGATTTCAAGGCATAGAACAAGGTAGAACAAAAAGAAGCAGTGATATTAGATAAGCCTAGGTTAGTCTTCCAGCTTCCCCTGTTTAGTTGTGTGACCTTAGCAAAATTAATTTCTCAGAAGTTCAGCTTTCTTCTTTACAAATACAAAAGAAAGCTATCTTAATTGGGTCAGCACCTGACAGATAAAACATCTATTTCTGAATAAAATGTAGTGTATATGTATGTGTGTGTGTGCATGTGTGTAATTATCAGATTTCCAAAGGACTATTTTAATATTCAATGATTTTTAAATTTTTATTGTCAAAGCTCTTGTCTCTGCATTGACAAAGTCTACTGTAATTATGGATATTTGAAGTGATTATGAAAATGAAAAACTGACTTATGAAATATGTTTGTAATTTTCCTTCAAAATAGAATTTCTGAAATGTGTCCTTTTATCATCTGACTTAAGTCATTTGCTTAATTTGAGTTTTAGGATCAGTTATGACCATTCAGAGAACCCACTAGTGTACCATAGCATCACAGTAAGTGAATATACAAAGACAGTAGCAGGAATGAATTAATCAAATCAAAGTCAAAATACAGAATTACAGTAAATTCAGAAGTTAGAATAGCAGATCTTACATGTGAGCTAAACTTGTTCCTGGTCTATATGGAAAAACTGATCAAAAACTAATCCAGTTCCCAGGAGTTCTTATTCATTTCAAGCCATCGTGATATATTCATGTTTGCTTTTTTGACTCTTAAATGTGGAAGCCAGGATAATTGGAGAAAAACTAAGATGAACAGGCTATTATGATCAAAGATTTAAAACTAAGAATTGCACAAAAAGCCATGGAATTCCAAAGCCATTCTCAAGGAGGAAATTTGTTGCCAGGCCCATGAAAAAGGATATTTCAGTTTTTAAATTCAATATTTGGTATCTCTTTGCTACACAAATCAATGTACTTTGAGTATTACATTTTAAAAATATAACTCAAATCAAAATATAAAATTTATCCTCATTAAATTCTTTACCTTTAAGGATTTGAATTTCCTTTTGCTCTATACATAAGGAAAAAAAAGAATTAAAACCAAAGTTCCCATTTTAAAAACACACTTCCACAATATGAAATTTGATTGTTCTCAAAGGGTAAAATTTTTGCCAAATGGATGACAAGCTGTTGTCAAGGCATAATGGGAAGCTTCCGTGGGAGTGTACAAAGGATTTATGCACAAGTGTTACATCATTTTGAGGGCACATACTCTTTGAAACAGAAAGAATCCAAATTTCAAAGTGTTTACTAATGTTTCTCAGTAACTGTGGCATTTATTCATAGATGTCCAATATAAACCTGTAACATTAGCCCTAGAAATAAAAATATTAACTTTTTAAAGAAATATTAAAATCATTTTCAGTGCCTTTTTATCAAATTACTTTCTTGGAAATCTAAAATAACTCAGTATGTCAAAGAAATAAAAACATGCCTATCTTGGTAAATTATTAATATTTACATATTAATATAGTAAGAGTTCCTAAATACTAAGATAATAGTAGGACACAAGACTTACTGATCATACTGTGACCAATGACAAAGATTCTTTGCTTGACCAAACTTTAGTTAGGCTCCAGAACCTTCTCCTAGGCCCATCTATGCACTTCCTTATAAAATCCAGTTTCAGCAAGAACCCTGCTAGACCAGTTTAGCAAGAGTCCCCCATCCTTTCTATCTGTTCAGCCTCGATATCACCTCCAGTTTCTCATCCTCCAGCCTCTCCCAAGCAATGTCCAATCACCCTGGTGTGTCTTCAGCAAAGATCTTGTTCGGTCAGTTTAGTTAGAATTTCCCTTACCCCTGATGTTTGTTTTCTCTTAGTAAATCTTTATTCACTTACCTCTACCCTGCTCCTTGGCTAAAGATTCCCACTTGCCCACGCTGTATTCAGAGTTGAGTTCAGTTCTACAAGGAGGTCTTTCTTCCCCTATTGCAGTAGTTCTGAATAAAACGTATTTTTACTGCTTTAACTACTATCCAACTCTGGTTTTTCTTTGACACCAAAGATCATTAGGTCCTTTGCATATTTTTATTATTGAAATCTTACAGCAACCACTAAGTATGCTTTATTATCCTCACTTCAAGTTTAGAGACTAAAAAGTAGGAAGATTATGGTTTATTGAAGATCAAGTAACTAGTTAGTGGTGGAGTGGTGGAGACAGAACTCAAACCCAGGGGTTTTGTGGATTTTTTAAAGTCCTACTTATTCCAAAAGTTGTGTCATTTCTAATTTTCACCCAGCATTTCAAAAACTTTCCCAAATACAGAAAACATAGGAGCAGTTAGGTTCAACAGGCAATTTTTACAATATGGGAGAGGTAAATAGTTTTCTGTTGTAAGATATAGTAACTTTATCTTAACATCAACACGTTTTGGAAAGAAGCCACCATCATTAGACAAGGGAGTTCCCAGAACCCAGCCAAGGCAGAATCCTTGAAAACAGAATCATATAAACCTTTCATTTGATATCCTCTTGGGAAATAAGTGAAGAATCTTCATCCCACGTGGCAATGCACCCTGCTGACCATCCCATCTTTGGGAAGGGTCATGCTGCATTCCTGGAATGTTTGAGGTCATTATGAAAGATTGGCCACATTCCCATCCACACCCATAATTAAGGAAAAAAGTGTTCATATTCAGCTAGCTGGTGGTTACAAACTAACCCTTTATAACAGAGCTCCATTCCATCCCTGAACGTACAAAATAGCCTTCAAAGTAGCTTTATAGCAATAGCCTATATCACTGATTTCTAAGGAAACTCATTTTGTTGTTGGTAATGATGACTTATTGTCGTTAACCACGTAATAGTCAGGTAAAATAGTTTAAGAAATTATTTGACTCTCAGGCTTAAGAGTGAGGCATTTTACCTCCAATCTGAAAAAGGTATTCCTCATTTGGAAGCGTAGCACTGCAAAGAGCACATACTCGGCATAACTTAGTTTGGGTCATACATGTCTTTCTGGTTTGTTGGGATTTGTGTTTGAGGAGTCAAGAGAACCCATTTCATTCACTTTGTTAATTAGGAATAGTATGTGCAATATCACATTCTAGCTGTTTATCTCCTCAAACATATCATCTATATCTCATATTCAAATGGACATGGTAAGGGACTTGAACAATGGCCAATATGATGGAAGAAAAAGAATCTTCCCCATCCTCTTAGATTCTGTGGCTGGCATGAGAATTAAGTGAACAGAAGACAGATTAAGAGGAGGAAAGCACACACATTTTATTTAATATTTTTGTGTGTACACAGGAGCCTTCATAAAAATAGAAGAAAAATGAAGACTTGAAAAAAATAGGACTGAAAGCTTATATACTTTTTTTTTAACAAAGACAGATGAATCTGCAGAGAAATGACAAGACAAGGGAAAAGGGCTTAAGCTTTTACTGGCAGTAAATTATGGGAAAGTGACTAGGAAATATACAGAGAAAACTAATGGAGGATTAGAGTGATTTTAGTAGATTTGTTTGTACAGGTCCATTTTGGCATCAACTCCCAGGCTCCAGTGATAAGAATGTTCTTCTCTTCCTGGTATAGTCCAGGCCCTTTTCTCATGGAAAATATTATGACCTGCTTTTAATTAGAAAGGGTGACATCAGAGAGCCCTTCCTGCATCTGTTTCTCAAGTCTTCAGCTCAAAATAATCAATATGTCAAAGGGCATATTGTGGGGTGTCATGTTTTGAACATGTGTCTTCACCGTCATTAGTAATAAAGGAAAACTGTACTTTGAGCTCTTAGAATGTCAGGAATTGTAGCATAGGAATTCTGTTAAGATAACATTTAACTCATGCTTACCATAAAGTAACATAGAAGTCACTAGAAGAAAAGCTAGGGAGAAGAATTAACCTCCAATTTAACAGTAGTTTTTGTTCTAATAATTGACTACCTTAGAGCCCAAGAGTTCAAACAGGTGAACTGCAGTGCATGCAATTGACAAAGGAGAACTTTTCAGAGAGGAGACATGTCCAGTAGCAAAAGGAAGAAAAAGTTTGTTTTCACAGCATGATTCCCAACACTCAGATTAACTATTTTATACTACACCTCTCAATTTCTCTGAATTAAGTAGGAAATTGCTGCGTTCTAGAATCATTTGCTAATTGACTTGAGAGCATGTGAGTAACCAAGGAAAGAACAAACTGATATGAAAAACTTGGCTCTGTCATACCTACCCTAGGACAACCAGTACAGAGCACTAATGAGCATCTATTTGGTCAAAGGTCCAGTGAGGAAATGCAAAGATGACAAAGATACCCTGGAGAACTATATTTCATATGGAATAAATGAGCACAATTGAAAGAATGAATGTGGTAAATGCTGTAATGAGTACAGTTGGGGTTTTATACTGATTCTAACAATCAGGGTTGGGGAAGACACTTGGGAGTGACCACTCTACCATAAAGTCTTCTTGAATCTCAATTCCAAACTGAGACTACAAATGTGAATCTTGGATAGTTGCCAATACATCATCCATTGGACGGTCAAAGCACATAATTTTCTACATGATAAATGCAAAGTTCTTTTTTCCCCTGGCAGTATTTAATTTTAGAAATGCCAGGAATCCATTTTAAGGAAAAGAAATTTGACAGGCAAATAGGGTACTTGAATACTTTATGGAATACTGTAAAGAAGACAACATTAATAAATGAGTTGTTCACAAAATATGCTATAAAACTCTGAAAAAATACAGCCAAGAAAGGGCTAGAGTCAGGGGCAACTTGCATGACATTTGATTCAGATACAGATGTTTTTTAATCAATTAATTCAATCATGAATAATGCTTGGAGCTCAGAATTAAGATAATTGTCTTGTCTGATAATTGATTCATATAAACATTACTAGGAATCACCTGCTTGATCACTTTTCAAGGGATCATATAACCAACAGGAGTTTCTTAAGGGATATCAGAAAATTCTTTTCACATCACAGTACTCTTTTTTTTTTTAAAGATTTGATTTATTTATTTGTCAGAGAGAGAGAGAGCACAAGCAGGGGGAGCGGCAGGCAAAGGGAGAAGCAGGCTCCCTGCTGAGCAAGGAGCCCGATGCGGGACTCGATCCCAGGACCTTGGGATCATCACCTGAGCTGAAGGCAGATGCCCAACCAACTGAGCCCCCCAGGTGTCCCTCACATCACAGTACTCTTAGGAAAACAGAGGTATTCCCCCACCTTGCCCCTTATACTTCAATTTTCTCCATTTTAATAGAGATCTCCAAATAAAAATTATGAATGAACTTTTAATGTGCTGTTGTTCTAAACCTCCAAATCTTCAATCGACCCTATTAGGGTTGGTGTGAAGTAGCGTCCATATGACCATATGGAGCCAAGGTCAGGTCATGGCCCACCATCTGTCCATGAGAAATGTACTGGGAGGTTGTTTTTCATTGACAGGTATGTCTTGGCACTAAGAGCAGAAGTTGATCATCTTCTGAATTAAAGCAGTTTATGTTGGATGCAGGAAGTCATTTTCACATTAATGTGTAATAGGTCATCTACAGGGGGCCATTTTGAATAGAAATTGCCGCTTCTTGATCATGTGGCTCTTATCACAGCCTCTGCAGGGTGACTGCCATAAAGTCAGCTATGTATTTAACTTTATCTTAAGGGATTGAAGCTCATTTCTGTCTTTTGCTGCAGGTCCTAGAGCTTCTCTACTCTGTGTGAAAAGGAGAGCTTTATATAAATTAGCTAAATTAAAAGAAGTCTGGTGTGTATTCTAGATGGCGATATTGTAAACCTGACTTGAGCAAGGGCTGTGTACCAATGCCTCAGAAAATCCCCAGAAAAACACAGATAAATACATATTTATTCAGTCTTTCAGCTTTCTCAGAAATCTCATTTTCCTCAAAAATCATGTCATTTCCTCAACAATTATATCAATACAATATCTACTCTGTATTTAAGTTTTAACTCTCCCTTGAGGGCCGTATTTCAAAACATCAACAATATTTGGCCCTCCTTGAAAGTTACCACAAGAAGTAGAAAATAAGGAAGAAAGAATAAAGCAGATGGGAGTAATGGGTGGTGACCTAGAATCACTCACGAGGTAACGGACTGTCTCAGCTCACAGTGTATGGTCACATTTTTGTCTCAGCCAAATTAAAGATGACTGTGTTAAGTATGTGTAGAATAATCAAAATCATCTAAACGGCTGACACTCTGCTTGACATTCACTCACACTGGAAAATAGAAAATATATTTTTGTCTCCTTACCTGCTGGTCAGAGATCAATATGAGGCATTATCAAAGAGTTTCCTCAGTGTTGCTTGAATCCTACTTGTTCCATGTGATCTTTCTCTCACCACTAGCTAACCAACAACTACCTTGGTTCTGCGTCCTTTATCTGATGTTCCCAAACTTACCGTCTTTATTTGGGCTATCTCTACCAATTTAGGCCAGCAGTGTTTGTTGCTGTTTTTGGTGTTTGTTTGTTTGGTTGTTTGTTTTGCGTGCATCATAACTCCCAGTGCCCCAACCTGAACATCTACCTGCCTGTATATCACCCTTGCTGCTGTTGTCTGTGGCCCTTCAAGATAAAAATGGATTGATTCAATAAATCCATGAGAATATGGACTAGGGTTTATGAAAACTTCATTTATCACATTTCCTACTCACTAATAGTGTGTCACTGGACAGATACTTAAGCACTCTTGGCTTCATTTAACTTAGTCATGGAAGAAACAAAAACATCATTCAAAATTATTACGGACGTCAAATGAGAAAAGGCTTTATCTGCTCAAAAATGAAAATATTTGATTTAAAGCAACAGCAGAAAACTAGGGTTCTGTGAATAACAGTGGAAATTATATGTCTTATTTACTCTGGAGAAGAGATGGGGCAGGATGGGATGATTCCAATATTCACTAAAATCTGAGGGAAGGCATTTTTCAGGAAAAAGGGCCTTGGTAATTTTATCAGATTAAACGTCTATTCTTGGTATTTCCCATGTAGCACAGCTAGCAAACTTCCTTCCTGGTATAAATATACCAGGAAAGGTAATTGCTAAAGGAGCCCAACTTAAGAAAGAAGATGATAGTTTTTAAAAAGATACTGCATTTACTTTAATAGAAATTAATTCAGCATCATTCTTGTGAATCAGTCACATTCATTCACACAACTAAGCCCTGACAAATTATCTTGATTGCACTTTCTCTATGTTCCATGTTGGAAAGAAATTTAATTTCCAGTGCTATTCTTATAAACCCCAAGCTTAGTCTGTTGGTATATTTTAATTAGAGAAATACCTGATTCACATCCACTCTCTCGTCTAATTTCCCACTTTCACTTTCACATCATTAATATGTCTTTGCTGGCTTCCAAAAGGGTTTGGCATTCCCTTATGTTCACTAGTATTTTGTCCAGATGAAAGAACAGGGCATGGGGGGAGGAGTTTTATTTGTGAACTTGCTGTTCTCTCTTGAATAACCAAAGCTCTTTCTACTGATATCTTTGGAAAGAAAAATATTCTAAGCATAAAGGAGAAACTGAGCACAGTTATGCTCTTTGGTTGGTAGACCTTATTTGTGAGAGGAATTTATAAGACTCAGATTAGAGCCTTTAGACAGAAATAAATCAAGTATAATTCCCAAATGTTATACCATCAATGGTGTCATTTTAGAGATTCCTGTTATTTGTGGACCAGAAACCCAAAGTTGATTGACTCACCCTATGGGAGGTACTCAGGCATTGGAAGTTTCCAGATGACATTTAGGGGGCCTGTGTACACAAATAGGGAGGCCCATGGATTTAAAACAATATCAGATAAACTGGGTTTCATATAGCCATCCCCGCACTCCCCAAATGGCAGTAGTCCTATGATAACCTATTCTTCTCAAGTTGTTTCTCATGTCAATCACCCTTTATTTTAGACAAAACCCATTTACCTATTTGTTTTGGGGACACTAATATGCAACATAATATGATAATAATAGTAACTCCCCCTTTTTTTTGAATGCCTACCGTGTGCCAGATGCTAAGTGTTTGTCTCTTACTTTTATATCAGCTTGGCAAAGAAAGAATTATTATTCCTGTATTACAGACAAGAAGCCTAAAGATCAGAGAAATTAAAAGGCTTAAGGTCTCAGAAGTCATAAAGGATGGAGATAGGATTTGAACCCAAGTCTGAATCCAAATCCCTTGTTTCTTCCCCTATGCTAGACCTTCTTTCCACACTGTTTCCTGTTATGTGATGAAAACCAATGTATAAAATACCAATGTCAATATTTTTCCAAATCATTTTAGCACTTATTTGTCAGGTATTTCTCAGATAGTTTTACTGGCCATTTGTATATATGTGGTCAAATGGAAGGTTCTTCTACCATTCACCTCCTACCCCATTCATTCCTTCATTCCTCACTCTCACCTTCCGCTGGTGTGCTGAAGCAAATCCTGATGTAGTTAAAAAAGGTCAGAAATTTAAGCAAGAGTTTTTATAATTAGTTCTCATTTATTCATTCTGTGACATTTCCTTGAGCCCTAAGACAGTTCTGCCCTTTCCAAAGGAATAAACCTTTTCCAAATAATTTAATATTTTCTCTTAATATTTGTATGCCACAAGCTTGGTATATATCCACACATAACCTCTTCAATGCTTTGGAAAAGATGCTTGTGTTTCTTCCTTTCTATTCCTTTGGCAGAACTGATAAATAGTTTCTGTTATTATCAGAGTCAAATTAAGTATTTCATGGAGGCGCAAACACTTAGGAACACACAATGATCTGTCTGGAATGGCCATGATAACCACAGGAACTGTAATCCGGTATGTTTCCAAAGGAAAAGCTCCAGACTAAAATCTTCAGATAATTTTGCCACCTTTCCATTCTCCCTGACTCTATGGCAAATTTTCCCGTAATATCCTGTACTTGAGATTAAAATTCTTCAAAACAGAAGATAATAGCGGAATAGCTAATTTTCCTAGACAGAAGCTTTTGTTAACACTTATTTATTGAATATTTAACAAGCCCAAGCTTAGTGGCAGTATTGGAGCTGCAAATATGATTGAGACAGAACTAAAAAAAGAACGGGGAGCCTGGGTGGCTCAGTTGGTTAAGCGACTGCCTTCGGCTCAGGTCATGATCCTGGAGTCCCGGGATCGAGTCCCGCATTGGGCTCCCTGCTCAGCAGGGAGTCTGCTTCTCCCTCTGACCCTCCCCCCTCTCATGTACTCTCTCTCTCAAATAAATAAATAAAATCTTTAAAAAAATAAAATAAAATAAAATAAAAAGAACGTACTGTGGATGATTTGGGAAGGGTTAAATAAATGATGGTTATAGTTACTTGATGGAATTATATGCAGATATTAAAACTGATGGTTTCAAAGACATGAAATTATGGGGAACTACTTGATACTGTATTAAGATGGGAGGGAGGAGAAGGCACTTATATATGTATCTTAGGATTACTGAAATTTTTTTCAAGGAGCTCTACACTGGAAAAACCCACAATGTGATCAACAAAAACAACAATGATGGGGGTTTTTTTATATATAAGTAATGAAATAATGGGTGATTTGTTTCTCTTCTTTATATTTATCAATTTTATGAAAACATTACAAGCAAAGAATGATAGATCTTCTGGAGGCATGAACAAAATGCTTAGCTAGAACATGGGATAGACACACTACTCCAGACTAGTGTTGAACTGGTATTTAAGGAGAAGCTAGCCAGTCAAAGAGGGAGGAAAGGACATTCCAGGCATAGAATAGTAAAAGCACCTGGTGTTTTCAGGAACAATGGTAGTATGTCCTGTACTTGGCCTAAGCATATGATGACTAAAATGCCTGAACCATTATTAGGTAATCATTAAGGCAAGTCTCTCCACACATGGACCTTAAATAAGCAAATAGTAATTTAGGTAAAAATAAAAAGAACTTTATGAGATGTTACAACATAGAAGACATGTCAAGTAATTTCGGCAACTCTATTATGCTTCAATAACTAATCTCCTGTCATTCTCTACTTGGGATATTATAGGGTTACTAGTCACTTGAAAATATACAGTAAAAAAAGAATCATTGACTTCTAACATCAACTCTTGTGATGTTGGAAAACCACTAAACAAAATGTTTATTTTGAAAAATGTATATTTTATCTGGCTAACACTAGTGTTAATACAGCTTGAATGTGTGGAATGTTTCTATCTTTTCCCAAGATTTCTTTGAGTTGGAATTTCTTCTTAATAATTCATACAATGAAAGAGGGGGAATGTATTTCTTTTTTTTGGCAGAAGCTTTTTTTCTCAATTCTAAATAATATTTAGATCCAATTTTATTTTTTTTTTATTTTTTTATTTTTTTTAAAGATTTTATTTATTTATTTGAGAGAGAGAGACACAGCGAGAGAGGGAACACAAGCAGGGGGAGTGGGAGAGGGAGAAGCAGGCTTCCTGCAGAGCAGGGAGCCCGATGCGGGGCTCAATCCCAGGACCCTGGGATCATGACCTGAGCCGAAGGCAGACGCTTAACGACTGAGCCACCCAGGCACCCCTAGATCCAATTTTTAAAAGATGGTTAGACTAAAATCTTTTAGACATAATGTTAAATATGAATAAAACTAAAAATAAATATATTTATAGCATATGCTGAACCATAAAAAATTTTTAAGTACAACCAAATGAAAAATTTTAAATATTAACATTCATAATTAGTAATGACAGATGATACTGGTTAATAGAAAAATGCAGCCTTAGATCTAGTTCTAGATGTGATCTGTTTCTATATTTTTACATAAAGCCTACAAATGTAAGAATTGCCTATGCACATCAATATATTTTATGAAATAGAACAGTTTCAAGACTACTAGCTCAAAATAATGACAATCTACTCAACAAGCAATCTTCAAACACCAATATAACACATGAAAAATGAGTAAAGCTGTTGTGTTTAATTTAAGTCCAGGTTAGCATTGTGGCTTTGTTGAAATAGAGAGTAAATATTTTTCTACAGACATATGTCAGATATTGCAGATTTGGTTCCAAACCATCACAACAAAGTATCACAATAAAGCAAGTCAAATGAATTTTTTTGTTTCCCAGAACCTAACTGTTTCCCAGTTATGTTTATACTCTACTGTATTCTATTAATTTATATACATCTAGAAAATGTACATACCTTAATTAAAAAATACTTTGCTGCTAAAAATGCTAACCATCATCTGAGCTTTCAGTGGGTCATAATCTTTTTACCGGTAGAGGGTCTTGCCTCGGTGTTGAGGGCTGCTGACTGATCAGGGTGGTGGTTGCTGAAGGCTGAGGTGGCTGTGACAATTTCTTAAAATAAGACAACGGTGAAGTTTGCCACATAGATTGACTCTTCCTTTCACAAACAATTTCCCAATAGCATGTGATGCTATTTGATAGCATTTTACCCACAGTAGACCCTCTTGAAAATTGGAATTAATCTTCTTCAAAATCTGTCACTGCTTTATCAACTAAGTTTCTGTAAAATTCTAAATCCTTTGTTGTCATTTCAATAATCTTTGCAGGATCTTCACCAGGAGAAGACTCCATCTCAAGAAATCACTTTCTTTCTTTCTTTTTTTTTTTTAAGATTTTATTTATTTATTTGACAGAGAGAAACATGGTGAGAGAGGGAACCCAAGCAGGGGGAGTCAGAGAGGGAGAAGCAGGCTTCCCACCAAGCAAGGAGCGCGATGCGGGGCTCGATCCCAGGACCCTGGGATCATGACCTGAGCTGAAGGCAGCCACTTAACGACTGAGCCACCCAGACTCCCCTCAAGAAATCAATTTCTTTGTTCATCCATAAGAAGCAACAATTCATCCATTCCAGTTTTATCATGGGATTACAGCAATTCAGTCCCATCTTCAGACTCCACTTCTAATCCTAGGTCTCTTCCTATTTCTACCATATCTGCAGTTACTTCCTCCACTGAAATCTTGACTCCCTCAAAGTCATCTATTAGGGTTGAAATCAACTTCTTCCAAACTCCTGTTCATGTTGCTATTTTGACATCCCATAAATCATAAGCATTCTTAATGGCATCTAAATGGTGAATCCTTTCCAGAAATTTTCAATTTACTTTGCCCAGATTCATCAGAGTAATCACTATGGCAACTTATGAAATGTATTTCTTCAGTAAGACTTAAAAATCAAAATTACACCTTGATCCATAGACTGTGGAATGGATACTGTGTCAACAGGCATGAAAATGTTCATCTCATTGTCCATCTCTCTCAGAGCTCTTGGGTTACCAGGTACATTTTCAATGAGCAGTAATATTTTAAAAAGAATCATTTATTCTGAGCAGTAGGTCTCAACAGTGGGCTTAAAATATTCAGTAAACCATTTTGTAAACAGATATGCTGTCATCCAGGCTTTGTCTTTCCATTTATAAAGCACAGAGTAGATTTAGCATAGTTTGTAAGGGCCCTAGAATGATAAATGAGCATTGGCTTCAACTTCAAGGCACCAGCTGCACTAGCCCCTAACAAGAGAGTCCAGTCTGTCCTTTGAAGCTTTGAAGCCAGACATTGGCTTTTCCTCTTTATATATGAAAGTCCTAGATGGCATCTTCTTCCAATAGAAAGCTGTTTTGTCTGCACTGAAAATCTGTTATTTAGCATAACCACCTTTGTTAAGTGTCTTAGCTAGATGTTCTGGATGACTTGCTGCACCTTCTAATCAGCACCTGCCGCTTCACCTGGCACTTTTGTTATGGAGACGACCTCTTTCCTTAAACCTCATGAACCAACCTCTGCTGGCTTCCAGTTTCTTCTGCGGCTTCCTCTCTCAGCCATCATAGAATTGAAGAGAGTTAGGACCTTACTCTGGATGAGGCTTGGCTTAGGGAAATGTTGTGGCTGGTATGATCTTTTCTCTAGACCACTAATACTTTCTCCATATCAGCAATGAGGCTGTTTCACTTTTTTAACATGTGTGTCTTCACTGAAGTAGCACTTTTCATTTCCTTTGAGAACTTCTTTGCATTCACAAACTGCCTGTTTTTTTTTTTTTTTTTTTTTTT